>NC_068361.1:43660114-43695114 GCF_020536995.1 Dreissena polymorpha | reverse complement strand
TGCTTCAAATGAACAATATTAAAAGCTGGATACTATATTTTAATAAAGAACATTTGAAGGAACCAAACGAAAAATATGCTAGTAATATAATACTTAGTGCAATCAAATTTTTGATAATTAGCATCTATTTAATTTTATTTGGAGTTCCATCTTTGAATGTCTGATTGGCGTGTATCATATCTATAAATTTAAGTTAAAACAGAATAAACATATATGTGACGTTCAGGATCAATATGTTGTTTGAATGATACAAATATGCGGAATCAAAATTATTCAGAAAATTCTAAATTCATAACATAAACACGATGGTAAGTATTTTATAACTGGTGATATTGCGATATTATAATAAAGGACATGTTATATGATATACGCATTTATTTAATGATTTTGTATAATATTTGATTTATTTAGAAAAGCGATATTTATATATAATGTCAGAAATGACTGAGAAATAAAGCCCAAAATCTAACCTTTTAGTAGAACTGTTTATTTAAGCTCGATTTAATCGAAAGCCTTAAGATTATTGCAAAGGCTCTCAAGTACGTTCACTGGGCGTAGAACCAGTACAAGTTATCTCTGGGAGGAGATCTGCTCCGACAGTGTGGAATGAACCCGTGACCGCCCGATCGCTAGGCGGACACGACATCCACTACTGAAAGAGACCACTTGTACGGAAACAAAACGTTTATAAGCAAATCATATGTTTGTAGACAATGAAAAAATATATATTATATTACTTAGGAATGTTTTTTTTGTTACAGTAACATATTTAAATGTAAAAGAATATTTGGGTATATTGATTTTTCGACGATAATCAATATTTACAGAACTGGTGAATGAAACACTTTTGCATATCGGTAGATTGTTAGCTCATAAGTATTCGGGAAATACGAAACGACATGAAATACAGCTTGATGAAACATATTTCATGTTTATCACTTCCTTGTGAATCAAACGCAAATTGCCTATCAAATCAAAGCCCGTGGAAAAGTTAGTTAAAGAAATTTCGCGTTTTTAAGTAGAAATTTCTCTTCCAGCTTGGGTAATTATGTTAAAATAGCTTGATTAACAAGAACATTTATTTAGCGTTTAACGCGGCTATTATGCGATATATGAGGGCGAAAACATTGATATTGGTTTTGCTTTAATGCTTGAAAAGTGATTATATGAATGGACTGCTGTTTTACTAAGATTAAGGGCGTTGTTAATTCTAAGGGTCTGGTAAAAGCACATTGTTATTTTTTGTTAAAAGTAAAACTAGCAAATAAGTTATTAAAATGTGACACGAAATCACTGCACAATGTCAAATATAAAATAGTAGGCGAAGAGTTATTATTTTAGGAACGTATTATATTATAAGTTTACCTGTATCAAATAACTTAAATCAGCTCTAATAAAACCAGAAGATGTAGGTATGGCGTGCAAAATAAATATATCCCCAAAGTTGAGGAATATTTCAACAGGATTCATTTAAACAAAATCTAACTAAAACATACAGACTTTTTACATTTACCCATAATGAATAGTAATAACAAAGTACAAATTAGTTGAAATGACGAACGTAAGTATCTTGATTTTGCTATTGATATATTTCCTCTAACATATTGGTTTTCTTGCGAAAAAAGAATTCGGATATGAAGCAAATACATATATAAACCTATGCAAAAATATCTCGTTTTAAACATAGCGCAAAATTCATCGAAAATATTTTCTTACATATTGTGTCTGTTTTGATACTGCTTTTCATGCGTTTTGTTTAAACATAATTTTATTCACATTTTCGTTTAACTAAAAAATGAAATGTACCCTTTCAAATTGCAAATTATAAACGTTTTCAAGCTAGCAATCATAAAGTTATGCATAGCACAGATTAAAATCAAACTTATTGATTCAGGCTATAGTGGTCCATGCCAGCAGTCTAATTTAAAACAAACTTTTCAAAACTAGGATGTTGTTTCATAGCAACGCGTTCTTTGTCAATGGCAATAAAACAAAGAAGAGCTATACAATTTACAACACCATACGACTTTGTTTTTCTTTAAATGATTATACCAAAAAAAATAATTAAAGTAAAAGAAAACAGACGAATTCGACCTGACAGGTTTCCGACGATCTTGTTGTTTATAGCTATTTCGCTCCGACGTTTCAGGATCAATATGTAGTTTGCGGAATAAAATATAATCAGATGAATTTAAATGCATTACAAGAACACGATTCAAAACATTGTATAAAAGGTAACATTCCGACGTGTAATATGATATGCGCATGTATTACATGATGTCATTTACTATTTGATTTTTTTTAGAAAAGCTATATTTTTATCTAATGTCAGAAATGCCGGAGAAATAAAGCCGAAAGTCTGCAGTTTTAGTAAACCTTTTCATTTTAGCTCGATTTTATCGAAAGCCTTAGGGTTATTGCAAAGGCTATCGAGAACGTTTCCTGGGCCTTGAACCAGTACTAGGTTTCTTCGGGGGAGATCTAAAGTACGCTCCCACAGTGTGGATTGAACTCATGACCTACCGTTCGCTAGGCGGACACCATATCCACTACTGCAAGAGACTACTTGTGTGGAAACAAAACAATGATCTAAAAGTACATCTTAAAAAGATAAAACCAGAAATAAGCAGTCATGTTCTCTGACCTTAAATTGCAACATTGTTTATGAACAAAGAAGAACATAAAATTGATCTTAATTAATGTTTATGTTTTTTTTCTCCATGGTATGTTATGTTTTGTTTCTCATGGGAATTCCCTCTTTGGTTTTGGTGAACATTCACATGCGATAATCTGTTTTATGCATTAAAATGTTATTGAACTGCTTATGTTCACTTAAATTGAAACCTTCATGATTTGCAGATTGTTCCAATTTTACGTTTGTCAAGAAATACCGTGGGAAAATGTTTAATATAATTATGCGATTAGCATAATCACTAAGTAACGCGCTACTTTGTAAAATATTTATGCTGATAAGTAAAATTTGATTTGTCAATCGCGTTTATTTATTTGTATAAATTGTATAAATTTATTTGTTTATTATTTGTACACTTGTATAATCAAGTGCGTTTCAAATATCTCACGGCATAACTGGTATAAACCATTCAGCAACAGCATGTACAGGCGCAGGCTGGACAGTTTTTTAGAGCAATGTCCAGGTAAAGGAGGGGAAGATATAGATTAACATATGATAATGAGGATCAGTAACGTTTTTGTATAATTGATGGGGCTTTGTAAATTTATTGTTGGATTGTTTAGCCGTATGTTATTTTATGAAATATGAAACAGTTATGTGAACCTAGTGTGTTATTCAACAATGTTTCACGTGCTTTGGAACATAATTACTACAACTGTTATGCATTGAAAGTTCCATGGAAGTTTATTTAATGGTTCCTCTGCATCCGATTTCAGTAACTGTGGTCGAGCCAGTCTATGAATCAACTGGAGCGTTTGATGAAATTGCAAAAGCAGCAGAGACACAATGACCCGCAATGAAAGTGGCCTGATTGGCCATCCCGATGGATCTTATCTTACGCATTGGAGTTATTAGAATTTCCTTGACGACTCGCAGAGACGACGACAGGATAACGATATTCAACCTGCCGCTGACTACTGGAAAATCAACTTATTCTTGAAGTAATACCCAATAAAAAAGAAGTTGTTTATTTGTTTATATAGTCTTTGAACATTGAACCGGAAAATAGTAAAAACTGAAACGTCAATGTAGTACAGACTTGTAGATGCTGAAACTGAATAAGAATCACAGCGTCTTAAGGGAATAAAAAACAATGTGTGGATTTCGTGTGTGTTGTTTGCATATACTCTTAAAACTAATATTGCCTGCTGAACTGTAGTGTATTTCTGTTGACCTTTCAGTCCAGGATAAACCATGAAAGTGCAAGCACTTATTTCCAATGGGGTCGTTTGGCTTATCTGAAGAGACAGCAAGAAGAAGAGACAGTATTGTAATACAAGTAATCCGGGTGCGATACCCTAGCTCTTAGCGAATAGATAAATTGGTTAGTTTACGTGCTCAGTGTATTGCACCGATACACGCAAGAATTACCTTTAAATTACAGGTCTCTGGCTGAATACTCTGAGCAAAAACAGTCGTTCAGTCAGATTTAATGTATCGAAGCTGTGATATTATTGAGAAGGATTTTATTGCTTGTTTGTTTTAGCCATGTTTATTATTATATGCAGAAGAGAGATTGTGTTACAGTACCTTATCATATCTACTCATAGTAGCGAAATCATTCTTGTTTTTGTTTTTTAAACTCATTCTGCTGCCTATTTGCATTTAAATTTTATCTAAATTTAAATCTCCAGAGATTCTAACAAATGAATTATTTGTTTGCACCTAATATATTTATTCCAACATATGCAGAACTTTTTTTTTCATTTTTGTTTGTTTGAATATGTACTGCAGACTATGAAAACGATTAGTTAAAATTGTTCGATATTCAGAAAAAGCTCACACCCATTTTTTCCTGTTTAAATAGCAAATACTTTTTAAAACATATAAACTTGCATGTATTTTTTTTGACAATTTTTAACTTAAAAAATGAAAATGTGGGACAACATATAAACTTGCATGTAAATCTTTAAACTGTTTTGACATTTTTTAAAATGAATATGTGGGACAATAGATAATTTTTGCAAGTGATTTGAGTCTGCTTTTATATCAGCCTGTTGAAATCTGTTGTGTGTTACCACATTGGTTCTCTCGAAAAAAGCACTGAAATCGTTTTAAGCAATTGGCCAACACATTGTGTATTAGCATCAGTAAAATATGGAAAATTAAGATTTAACTTATAACCGACGTTCTATAACTTTCAATTGTGTAACTTTTAGCGCTGGCAAACACATACCCCAATATTTATGTATGGGAAACTTTATTGATAATTAAATAATTATGTACATTTTAAGCGGATATTCCTATCAATAAAGACTGTACACAAATTTCAATTGTTAGCATCATAACTTGTGTTGAGTGTGCAATCGTTCATGTGTTGGTTCAATTGACAAAACATAGAAATATTTTACAATTTGTAATTGTATTTTGGAAGTTTTTTTTAAAGTACTGCCGAAAGAAACATATATTGTTAAGACTTTATTTATTTATATTTATTTTATTTTATATTTAATTATACACAGATTTTGTATTTGTCCAAGCAACCCTTTCCTGTCAGTATTTTGAAGAAATCTTCCAACTCTCCATGTAACGCATTTATTTTATGTTTTCATGTACAGTTCATTTAGCGAAAATGGTCGAATGAAGCAGAAATGATTGCACTGTTAACTGTTATTGTTTTAAATATGGCAAGCAAGATTGAAAACTCAACTGTTTATGTCTAACCGCAACTCTTCACAAATTGGTTCGCATTTTAGAAAACAACACAGAAATAGAAACCTTGCTAAATTATTTTACACATAGGCACTTATTCAGTTTTATGATGGACCTGAGTATAATTTTTCCTTTTAAAACAATAATATAGAATCTTATAAGAAACAAACTGTTGTTTAATTGAACTGGAACATTGTTGATAAGTTGCTATTTTGCGTGAACTTTTTTTAAGGATTCTGGACGCAAAGTCATTTTTGTCTTTGATCTTCAAGTTTCTGGTGCAATAAGAGTGTATCACTTTTCAAAGTGGCGTTGTTTTTGATCACCAAATTTCTCACATTGTTTTCTCCAGTAATAAATCCGTCTTTTGACAGAGATATCTGCTTCCTGAACCAACGTCCACGAAGCAATTAAGTTCATTCTGTTGTTAAAAATGCGTGCTTAAGGATGGCTAGTGCCGTAAACGGACCAGAATGTGACGGATTCATTGCCTATTGATATGTGGTGTTATCGTTTTCTAGTTTTCAAACTGGTTTATTGTCAACCGACAACCAGAATACGAATAAAATAGATGTTTACACATACAATACACTCGTGCTTTGATTGTTTAGCAAGTTAAGATAGTAGTTGTTTTAGTTAGCAACCGTTTCAGTGCTCATCCGACTTACATTGTCATTTTGTAACTTTGTGATAATGTTTTTGGGCATTAATAATTTGCAAAATTATACTTGACGCTCTCAATCCAAAATGTGTAATCAAATGTTTTTCTGTGTTATATATTTAGCCGCATAATAAATCCTTCAGAAATCTCACATAGGCGACCCGGGTTCAATTCCCGTTCCCGGCGGCATGTGGGTTTGGTTCGTGGCTACACCAAACTGGTAAAGCGGGGGTCGGTGGGGTTTCCTTCGGGTACTCAGGCTCCCCCAACACACACACACACATAGCACAAGACTACACCAAAATTGACAAAAATATTTCAGTAACAACAAAAAAGCGAGAACATGCAGCTATAATTCGAATTTCGTCCCAACTTTTGTTAGTCCAGTAAGTCAAAACATTAGGAGTGCTGAGGCACACCCCGGCTCCACACATAATGTAGCCTCTGGTTCGGAAAGGACCTCATAAACTTCGAAGTACACACACCATCAGACATCACGGTAATCCTGACCTTGTTTTATTATGTCCGAAGGAAGGAATGAAGTAATCGCATCGTCCCTCTGTCAATCCGCTACGGTTCTTGTGCTGAGCATTGCTCGAGAAGTATAGAAATGAAATTATCTCATATAAACCTTCCGTAACTCCGACTTCTTGGTTTTTATCTTCAATACTTATCTTAAGATTAATAGGGCATGTTAATGTGTGTTTGTTTTATTAAAAGTATGCTGCAGAATATGCTCAATTCGCTACAAAACATTTACACGACCTGTGATTATTTGCTATAGATTAAAAATATTTAAGTCAAACTGCTTTTTAACATATCTTTAGGGCGATTCATTTTATTTCTGTTAAATACATTTTGCAAATGTTGGTCATTTGATTATTAGTTTGTTCTGTCATGTAGCGTACTATATACATTGTAATGTGTAATAACATCGAGTCTATCTAAGAAAACATAGATGTGGACTTTCTAAAATAACTGATGACATTAATTTGTTAACGTGTATATATCAGTTTAGAATAAAGCATTCGGAATTTTCCCCCTTTTCCGCCCTATATTTTCGTATTAACTTTGCACATATACGCCAAATAATCACATATGACCATTCAAGCTTATATTCCTATAAAAGAAGACGATATTTTTTGTCAATTTTGATCATTCTAACTTATGATGAGAATTCTCAACACGTTTAATGCTTACTTTTTCGAAGTCACCGCTTGCAGTGAGATCATGTATTTGCCCTCACCCGCCTTAAAAAAGAAATATGTAATACAAAACAGAAGTAAAGCGTGTTTAAAGACTAATATAAATTAAGGGGGGTATTTGTATTGCACTGCTTAATCGGATGTGTGCGTTTCTATCGTACTTCTGAGTATTCGAATGCCTTTGTATGGTTAAACATAAACTAATAAATGGGGCCCTTTATACAAATGTTTTGAGAACACATTCCGCATTCCATTCTTTTTGCAGTATTTTGAAAACTATTATAAAACAAGTACTTTATTTTTTCCTATTTTTGTGAATAGTAGTTTTTAGTAAGAGAACAGTAAACAAATAGATATCCCATATGTGCGATAATTTTAATGTACAATTAGTCAATGATTATATTGAAAATTGCATGTTCATAACGTTAATGGGCAACTTTGTTTGTCGGCTGCAATTCTAATAAAGAAATCACACTCATTTAAGATAATGACCATATATTACATATGGTTTTTTTTTTTTAAAAAGACATAAAAATTTTACTAGTTACAGAAAAATAAATTTTCGCTCGATTACTTTTGAAGTATTCGACGCAATTCTCAAAGCAGTAAACAAAAACAGACAAAACACACGCTAAGAAAATGGACACCTTGCAAAATAAATAACATTATTTTGAACATACAAATTTATTAATTTAAATGATTAGCCCTAGAATAAATTTCTTTCTTTTTTAAATGCATGTTTTAAATATAACTGAGTGTTTTAAATAACTGAGTTTAAGCTGTTTAAATTAAATTAAAGCGAAAAACATGTTCTTAATTTTCAATTGTACCGTGAGGTTTTTTTAATCGTTTATATTCCGTCTGCCGTTCCCGACGCAATATAAGTTTATCGCTTTTCAGGTTGTTGTTAGGATGACGCACCAGCATTCTGGGGTTGTTCTTTCCTGTATTCAATCAATCTGTTGACATTGATATTCGATTACGGAACCACCGCCGACGAGACAAGAGACGCTTCCACAAATGTTAATCATATTTAAATTAATTTGTAATTTTATCCTATCATCGATTGTAGATGTCACGGACTCAGCTGTGAAACCTATTTGATACAAAAAAGAATTTAACACGAGTCCGTGTTGCTGTTTGTTTATTTAAATAAAAGAAATTTAATTCTTTGACAGAAGTTTGGGAAGACTTTCGACTTTTCCTGGCGAAGCGAGCCTCTTGTATTAGTGTGTTATTGTTTAGGGACCTTTTTGAAGTTTAACAATATGACAATAAAAACTCATGTACATGTACATATATTAAATAAATAATGTATGCGTCATATTGAAACAAGTAAATTACGTATCATAATTAAGAACAATAACGTTAAATATGTATTCTTTTATTGACAGTCATTCATCCGAAGAGTGCAATTAATGAAGCGTAACGCATATTTGACATGCCGTTAAAACTACCCCCGAATTGAAAATCTTGCTTGATGTATTTGTAACGTATACCTCGGCTTCAAGACGTGATTGATGCGTTTTTTTCTAAATTTTACATCACTCCTTTTAGGTTAATTATTGAAAACGATTCAAAATTTAACAGTTTCGAAATAAATTAATTAAATTTTTTTTCCAAAAAAAGACGAAAGCTAATAATATATACATGACAATCTATTTAAGGGTGTCATTGTCTGCAGTTTATCTACTTCAATACGAAATACTTAAATAACGTTGTAAAACGTTTGTTGACTAACAAGAAAAGACAAATGCACATGTATTTCCCAGATGCGTGTTTAATACGTAATAACAAGTCATGCATCGATTTTAAACAGCTTCAAATGTGAATAATTTTAACAAATATTATATTGCTCATCGTTCATTGTTGGAAATATCCTAAACACGAGCATTTTTCCTTTTGTGTAAACTTACCATTTGTGACCTACCTAAAGTTTAAGGTTTCAGATATTGCTCATTCAATGTTCCAGATAAAAACAGTTGTTCAAGCGGTTAAATAGTTTCTACGTTCATGGCATTTCAATAATTTTATACACGCACTTGAAGCGTTAAAAGTATTTTGGAAAATTTATTAGACATATTTGGAGCATACTAGTATTTAGCAATATTGATTACGTATTTATTGCGACATTCCAGTATTGTATACATATTATATGTATCAGCATACGTACCATTTACCGTTGAATGGTCAATTTAACAAATTCCTGACATTATATGTTTAATGTTCGCTGACGGTATTCCAAATTGCGCGGAAAAAAACAAGAATTACAAGAATAAATTAATTTAATGAGATAATCTGTCAAAACACAGAGATGGAAGTAAATCTAAATAAAACTAGTATAATTGTATTTTGTAATGGTGGTGTACTAAGGTCACCAAACGTTGGAGTTTTCAGGGCAAATAAGGTTAAAAAAAGTTTATGGGCATAATTTATACCCCTTCGTTATCATAGAAATTGTCAATTAACAAGCTAGCTGCCAAAATACTATATTCTCAATAAGTAATTTTCAATAGCAATTTCGTTGAGCCTTTTGAAATGTTCAAATTTGTTTGATTCAATGATCAAACATATACTTTTTTACGGATCCCAAATATGGGGAAATGAGGACGTACAAGCAATCGAAACTGTTCACACCACTTTTTGTAAAAAAAAAGAATTCCGAAAGCTAATTAAAACACAAACAATTGTATTGTTTTGGGGGAATGCGGTAGACATTCATTGTGTGTAAATTATTAAACTAATTGTATTGGTGATAGGTGTAATCTTTAGGAAATGCATGTGCATCGTCATCCGGGAAAACCACTAGATGACACTGTGGGAATCTGCTGGGCATCGATAATAATAAATTTATTTCCCAAATACAGATTTGGTTATGCTTGTATAAGTCATGCTGTGGGTGATAAAAACATATTTATATAATCTTGTATGCAATGCTTCATTGATTCCTGTCCTCTAAAATGGCACGACGACGCTTCAAACTCGAGTCGATGTCATCATTATAAATATAAAAAAGCTTCAAAATACAGATTTGATTTAATTGATTTAACACCAAAATATAAGATGACGCTTTCGAAATTTCGAACCTCAAACCACAAAGCTAAAATTGCACTTGGGAGACGCAATTATGAACAAAAAGAGAACATGATAAGTAATAATTTGTCTACAAACGAAGTCCAATTTCTGGATTGCGAATACTATGCTATCTTGAAGTGTAACAAAACACTAATTATCTTTATAGGTAGTAATCTTCAGGCGATTTACCGCTAGATAACTTATGACTAAATGATCTATAATGATGAAGCTTTTTCGAAAACGTTATTTATATATGTATATCATCTTCTGAAAAATATAAATAACTAAATTAAATACTTCCGATATATTATCAACGCATCGTTTAAAAAAAAGTTTTTGTTGTTTGTGTGTGTGTGCGTGCGTATGTATGAATATGCTCTAAGATCTAAAAATATCAATAACTTCGTCATGTAGATTGCTATATTAAAACATTCCGTATACATTTTTGTAAACATGTTCTTCACACAACTCTGTAATGATATTATATTTATTTATAGTTTACTTATAATGTGTATCTATGTATTTTGGACTGGCGGCCTTTGATACAAAAAAAATTGACGTTAATTGACTTGGTGTTGATGACTACGATGATAATTAAGTAATAACAAATTGTTTTGTATATACATATTTATTTATGTTACAGTTACATGTACCTATTGCAGACAATTATGTATACACAAGGATGGATCTAGAGTAATGCCAACGTCATTAAAGGACCCCGTCCAGTACACTAAGACAATATTAAGATTTACAAGTTGTCAAAGACAGAAGTCTGCAATCAATCGAGAGTATGGATACAATGAGGATACCGTTCATAAGCATTAAAAAACAATTTAAAAACATACCAAAGGAAAAGAAGAGGACAAAAGAAAAACAAAACACGAGTACAAAAGTCACATATTTTTTGTTTCATCATTTCCTGACCTATCCGACATCAGTTTTGTATTTCGACAATACTAATTAGACGCACCAGTGATAATACACAGGAGGGTGCTTTACGGGCGTATTGTTCCGTTACTAAATCGTTGTGTGCGTTTGGTAACAGCTTGGCTTTCTTGAAAAGCTTCATGTTTTTTTTTATAATTACGGTTTTTATACCGAACAATAGTAGCATTTTGGGGTGAAAGTACGGAAGAGTCTGAACGTATGTAAACGCTCTTGGCGATAAGTCGGGACAGTTCAAGAAATAATGATCTACTTCTCCAGTGTGTGTGGAAGCCACAACCTCAATTGGACTAGTCAGTTGTGTGACTTTTAAAGAGATGTGCTTTCAAGTGACCTTTTCACGTTTTGGTAATTGTTTAGATTCGTAATTTTTAAGCGTTGCAACGCGAAACGATTAAATAATTTGGAGAGTTCTATTGTTATCGTTATCATTTGTAGCACCATGAGGCTTGGTTATATTAAGTATAAAATACACATATCACCGTTTGAGCAAGGATGGCCGAGTGGTTAAAGTGCTAGACTCTTCCACAAAGGGTCAGTCGTTCTAGTCCAGTTTAGAATTACTTTTTCTGCCTTTAATTTCTTTCTTGTTTTTACTTGAGTATTTGGTTCCACTGTTTTAATTAATCAATGTAAAGAATTTAATGACAAACTTCGATTCATGCCAAATTCAGTTTAAATGTCTCTTTCAGATCTCTTCATTTAATCCTGATTATTTCATGTTTCAGCTGATACATTCTGAATATTAATAAATAAATAAATTCTGCATTTCAAGACGCCGAGCATATGTGATAAGATTGTCACCATTGTGTAAATTGTATAAAACAGTATCGTCGACTGATTTATGCAAGAGATAAGAAAGACACTCTCCTGAGGATGCCATTTATTTGTTTATTAGCAAAAATCAGCTTTTGAATGTTAATTGTATGTTCCAATGAAACTTCATTTGACGAATTTCATTGAAGACGATATTGTTTAGTTTTCCAGTAAAATTTTTTTGGTATCCCGGACAGTTTATAAATATTCTAATATGGGACTTGCGTAAGATACGTAAATTTAGTTTAGTACTTTATTGAAACTTTAACAGCAAAGTTCGATAACCAGCTAGACGCCTAAAGCACTACTGAATTGTGGCCCTTGAATACAAAATTAATTAGTATTGCCTACACTCTTACCCAGATATTTTATTGGTATCACCATCAAACTAATTGTGTTTGTACACTTTTTTACGAATTTTTTAAATTCTTTCTTAACAAAGATTTCTGAACAAAAAACCAATATAGCCGAGGATTTAAACGGGACGTATTTAATTACAAGTATGAACTCACAGGAACATTCAAATCTTTAATTAGATAACTTAGGTCAATCCCTTAATTTAGTTTCCTAGCTAACAATAAAAATAGCATACCATGTTTACACCTAACATTAAAACGGCGTGTTTGTGCAGTTGCCGCAACACGTAAATAGTTGCCATAGTTAAAAATAGGATAGGAATTTTATTTATTAAAACAAGGAATAATATTTAAAATGGGTTTACGTTTTTTTATTGCAGCATTTTAAATAAGCCATAGGTGTGAATAAAACGTCAATAAATCAATACAAAACTAAAGACATATGTATATGATTTACAAACATATTGTATTCATTGATTTATTATCATTTTATTGCGTAGATATTACACTTTACACCCATTTTGTATCCCATTTTGTTCGAAAATTACTGCCATTTGATTGCCTTTTCTCGCATGGTTTGTCTGCAATGCTTTAGGACACGATAGTTACTGTTCCCGATGATACGTCAATACAGTTTTTTTGTCGGAGTATGCCTTAGTCAGTAAACAACCTCAGCCGTTTTTATATCTTACTGTCATCATTTTGATAAGGTTATGAGTTTATTGATAACCAAATTAAGTGAGAAAATTAATTTGATCTTACATTTTATGTTCAAGCTTTATTTCAACTTGTGCATGTTTGGTGGTGCGCGTGTGCGTGTGTGTGCATATATCCTTGTTTGGGAATAAACTTCTTTTATTCAAAACAAAATACTCTTGCTTTCGTGTGCGCATGCGAACATGCAGGTGTGCTTGTAAGAATGTAATTGCATGTTTCATTATGCAATATATTAATATATAAAAATATATTGGTTACCATTGGTTACCCAGCAATTACGCACGGCGTTATCTATTGATATTATACATTGTATAACATTGGTTAGGAAATCGGTTAAAATATTAGGCCTCATTAACAGTTTACACCAATAGTTAAAGGGGTCTTTTCACGTTTTGGTAAATTGACAAAATTAAAAAGAAAATTGTTTCAGATTCACAAATTTTCATTTTATTTATGATATTTGTGAGGAAACAGTAATACTAAACATTTACCAAGCTTTAAAATAGCCATTATATGCATCTTTTGACGATTTAAAAACCTGAAAATTATGAAACGTTGCAACGCGAAACGACTGAATAATTTGGATGGTTCTGTTGTTGTCGTTATATTTTGTGAAACAACGAGGATTGCTAATGTAAAGTACAAAATGCGTTCTTCATTGTACGAGGACGGATGGTCGAGTGGTCTAAGTGGCTTTCTTTTACTCCAGGAGTCCCGGGTCTGTGGTTCGAGTCATGCTGAGGGTTACTTTTTTCCTTTTTTAAATTTTATTCTTGATTTTTTACTGGAGCTTTTTAGATCCAAAGTTTACATTTATCAATATAAAGCATTTAATGACAAACTTCAAAACATGCCGAAATCTGTTAAAAGGCCCCTTTAATGATATAAACATAATATGTAACAGATAAGGATAGACGGCCACATTCACCAAGGGCGATACATTCATTAGTATTTTCTTTACATGCAAAAGGCGTTTACAAAATTTATTTTTGACAGTTTCAATGTCATTTACATATTCATATCCCAATATCTGAGAGACGTAAGACAATTTTGGCTTTACCATGCTATCAAAAAGTAAAAATATTTCTCTAATAGGAAAGTTTCCCAAAGTCCTTTTATAACTTTAAATCGAGAATATTGCTTTTTGGGCTTGAACAGTAAATGCAATATTGTATGGTCATTCTTTATATTTATGGAACCTCATTGTTCGAAAATTACTGCCATTTGATTTCCTTTCCTCGCATGGTTCCTGTTTTGGGTTAAATGTGTATAGAGGCACTTAACATGGCCTGTTTGTCTGCAATGCTTTCGGACACGATAGTTTCTGTTCCCGATGATACGTCAATACAGTTTTTTTGTCGTAGTATGCCTTAGTCAGCAAACAACCTCAGCCGTTTTTATATCTTATTGTCATCATTTTGATAATGTTATGAGTTTGTTGATTACGAAATTAAGTGAGAAAATGAATTTAATCTTACATTTTATGTTCACGCTTTATGTCAACTTGTGTATGTACGGTGGTGCGCGCGTGCGTGTGTGTGCATATTTCCTTGTTTGGCAATAAACTTCTTTTATTCAAAATAACATATTTTTGCTTTCGTGTGCGCATGCGAACATGCAGGTGTGCTTGTAAGAATGTAATTTCATGTTTCATTATGCAATTTAAAATATATTTGTTACCATTGGTTACCCAGCAATTACGCACGGCGTTATCTATTGATATTAACATAGTAGTGCATTGGTTAGGAAATCGGTTAAAATATTAGGCATCATTAGCAGTTTACACCAATAGTTAAAGGGGCCTTTTTACGTTTTGGTAAATTGACAAAATTGAAAAAAATTGTTTCAGATTCGCACATTTTCGTTTTTTATTTATGATATTTGTGAGGAAACAGTAATACTGAACATTTACCAAGCTTTAAAATAACCATTATATGCATCCTTTGACGATTTAAAAACCTGAAAATTATAAAGCGTTGCAACGCGAAACGACTGAATTATTTGGAGAGTTCTGTTGTTGTCGTTATATTTTGCGAAACAACGAGGATTGCTTATGTAAAGTAAAAATATTTTCTTCATTGTACGAGGACGGATGGTCAAGTGGTCTAAGTGGCCTTTTTTACTCCATGACTCCCGTGGTCAGTGGTTTGAGTCCCGCTGATGGTTTTTTCCTTTTTTAAATTTTGTCATTAGATCCAATGTTTTCATTTATCAATATAAAGCATTTAATGACAAACTTCAAAACATGCCGAAATCTGTTCAAAGGCCCCTTTAATGCAATAAGCATAATATGTAACAGATAAGGGTAGACGGCCACATTCACCAAGGTCGATACATGCATTAGTATTTTCTTTACATGCAAATGGTGTTTACAATTTTTTTTTGACAGTTTAAATGTCATTTACATATTCATACCCCAATATCCGAGAGACAATTTTGGCTTAACTATGCTATCATAAAGTTAAAAGAGTTCTCTAATAGGAAAGTTTCCAAAAGTCCTTTTATATAAATTTCTATAAATTGAGAATATTGCTTTTTTGGCTTGAACAATAAATGCCATATTATAAGGTCATTCTTTAATATAGCTATTGGATTGTTACATCAAATTATTATGAACAAGAATATCTAATACGTTTAACTTAAACGTTTATAGAGTTATGCTGCTAGAAATGTCTTTACCGCGTATTGAAAGGCCATGGTTGGATGACATTTTTACAACTGGTTGGACATGTTGCCGACTGCTGTTTCTATAAATGGCTTAAACAATGTCTCTCACAATTCTATAAATTGGAAAACAGAATACCCATGCACATTTAATTTCCAAGATTAAAAAAATGTAATAAACTGTAAACACACGCTTCACTTTTAATAATAAAAAGTCCGAAGTGCAAATTTTTGATAAAAATCAGCGCTCTCCAACATTGATCGTTAAATAGATTTTTATAATCTATTACCGATATCGTCTTGTACGGAATATTCGGGAAACCCACGTTACTATCTTAAACCGCGGCATATAAGAGGCGTAATCACGTGACAAACAAGGTGGCGATACAGGTATTTTGCGCCGATTTAAACCTTCATGTTTGTAAAGTTATTACCCCCTTTGGGTATTCAAACCCATGCGAAAGACAAACACAAATCCTTCAGGACACGAGGTCCGATAATTTTTTTTTATCGGACCTCACCTGAATACTGATATTACCGGACCTTGTTCTTGTGAAACCATCGACTATAAAATACCTTTAATAGTATGTATGTTAATTATTATGTCGTTCACAATGGTTGAATACAAGAATGTCACAATCACATTTAAACATGTCCTATTAAATCATATGATAACATGTTCAATGAAAAGGTGAAGAAAGCTTTGATGTGATGTGTTATATACGTTCTCGTTGAAACACCTGTTTTTACTGCTTACTGTGCATCAAATCCTGACACGGAACAGGCAACGGCCACGTGGTACGTTGCTTTCGATTTACGATCATCATAAGGATTGAAACCAGAAAAATTCAATTCAATTAAGTGCTTTCACTTTCATAGGTTATCCTTGAGTGCAAGGTCAAAATAAATACATACATACATACAAACACTTGTTGTGTCACGAAACAAGATGCACAGTTTTACTGATTCTCATAATCGCAGCTATAGATGGTCACGTCACCAGCAAAGATTGTTGTTGAAATCCGTTTTTATTTTAAAGTTAAACAATATATCAAACTTTAATAAACATTAACATTTTTTTTACTTATTCCTAGTTTCCTTTTCATTTTCAACCGAGTTTCGGGAAAAATATTGGACAAATATCAGCAAATGGTATCGAAAAGTCCGAGGTCCGACGTCTTTTGCATGGGTTGGGGTGTACTCAAAACTAACAACTAAAGCTGGATTTGAATATGATGCCTGCTGACATCGTGGTATATAAATATAATGCAGCGATGGGTAAATTCAAATTTTATCCGGAAAGGGTCACGTGAAGCATAATAATTGAATATATCAGACAATCGACGACGCCAGTGTTTAATTTCTGCTTAACGGTTAGTGGTGTTATCAAGGAAATGTAATCAGATCATTGATTATCTGACATGATTTTCGATATAAAACAAATCGTGAGATGGATAATTCTAAAATGGCGGAACATCCGTAATGTTTGTCCGGCCATGTTTGCTAGGAAAACAAAACTGATTTCTTTAAGCGTTTACCAATTAATTGTCTATATTGACATTTGATAATGCGTAGATAAGGCAATCAGCTACAACAGAAGCTACTTATCTTCATACATTTTTCTCTAGCTGCATATACACGTATATAGATGCGAACTATTTTCAGCCATAGAACATAATATAATATAAAGTATTTTGACGTAACATTTATTCCACGCTTACTTAACAAGGAACAATCTAAATATGTGTGTCATAATATTATTGTCTTACGTATTGTGCATATATTATGTGTAGCCACTAGAGCACAATCAGTAAAATCGACAGACGTATTGTTGGGTGTGTAACGTGGACAATATCGAATAATATTAATGATTATATTCATCTACATTCATATACCATTCAGTGACACAACGTCTCATCCCACAAACCATCTTTAAACGATATGGAAACAACAACATTAAAATTCACAAAATAATGAAATTATGCGATTATTTTAAAACAAATTCACCCAAAATAACTTATTGAATTTAACTGTGTGAAAATAATAGTTGTCACTATCAGATTAAGGCAACTTAAAGAGGTTAAATGCATGAACACCAATATGTTAAGTATGCATCAATACTCAGTTATAAGTATTGATTACAAATGTATCGTTTAAACATATTTTTAAGCAGAAAAAGACACCACCGGACAAGTAATTTCGCATTCATAGTCAAATATTTGTACATAATACTTGTTTAAGTAATATGAATGAATGGAATAGATATTTATTGAAATCGACATTTACGCTAAATAATAATAACTTATTAAATAACACGTACATATGTGTTTAACACGATGACATATACGGAGTTCAATGAAAACTACATGTAGATAGAAATAAATAAACACATTATTCAACAACAGCTTGCTTGTGTTTTAAAATGTCTAAAGAACCAAATAAGTAAACATTAACAATAACACAAAACATGATTATACAGTATTCGATGTGAAGCACGTTAATCCTATACAACGTATACAATCAAAATTGATATGCAGTGTGTGTGTATAGGAAAGGACACCACTATAAAGATGCGTGCACTCTATCATTTATCATAACATTGCGCATGCGTGAACATGGCGGGCTAAAATTTTGAAGGAGTAAAATTACATCGAAAATATTGAAAGTTTATAGAATAAAACAAGTGAGGATGAATGAAAAGTGTTTTTAAGTGAACATTTGGATGATACCTATGATTATCTATGACCAGAAAACGCAAACCCTCCAAAGATTCGCCGGATAACGGTCAAGCAAGCTCAACACAAAGCACGAACAAGCGAAACAAAGGGAAAAAAATGGCGCAAAATGCTCAAGCTTCACCCGTGACTAATATAAGCGGACAAACACAGGCGAGCCAGGCAGGTCAGTACGATGGCAGTCCACAACTAACACAGATACCATTTCCGTACATGATGAACACGCCCAATTTTTATGGACAGGGGTTTATACCCCCGGCAACGCCATCGCCGCCACCAAGCTCGGACATTTTATCATCAATTTTGGAAAGGTTAAATTCTGTTGACAAAAAACTTTCACAACTTGACCAAATTCATCAAACAGTGTCGGGCATAGTTTCGAGAATAGACAAAATAGAGCAACGAATGAATAGCTTTGAAACCCGAATGAAAGAGTTAGAAAAATCGTGTGATTTCAGTGGGAACATGATAGAAAACATAACAAAAAAACAGAGTGAATTCGACTCAACTCTAAAATCCACGAGTAACTTGCAAAGTCGTGAGGATTCAGTGATCCAGCACGAACATAAATTACAGGCTGAAATAACGGACCTCAAGTGCAGGAGTATGCGAGACAATTTGTTGTTTTTCAAGATACCTGAGGAGCAAGAAGAACAGTGCGACAAAAAAATCTTGGAATTCATCGAAACAAAGCTTCACGTGCAAAACGCCCAAACCGAAATCAAGTTGCACAGGGCACATCGGATAGGCCGATACCAGCCAAATAAAGTGCGGCCAATTGTTGCGAAATTCGCATACTACCCGGACAAGGAGAGGGTTCGCAGGGAGTCAAAGGAACTAAAAGGTACCCCTTTCGGAATATCCGAGCAATATCCACAGGAAGTTATGGAGGCCCGACGAAGGCTAGTACCCATCATGAAAAAGGCAAGATCCGAGGGTAAGGAGGCGTATCTCAGGATTGACAAACTGTATATTAACAAGCAAGTGTATAAAGAATAGGAAGTTAGTGAGGGTGTCATTAAAATTGTCACATGGAATGTGGAAGGACTAACAGCGTTTAAATGCTCTGATAGTAAGTTTTCATCTTTTCTTAACTGTCACGATATTATATGTCTTACTGAAACTTGGACAAATAAAGACTCTACCTTAGACCTAAAAGGCTATAGTAAGCCTATTCACTCATACAGACGATTACAACACCGTAGAGCGAAGCGCTCGAGTGGTGGTATTGTGATTTACATTAAAGACTATATTCGTAAAGGTGTTACATTAGTAAAAAATGATATTGATTGCATTGTTTGGCTTAAATTAGATAAAATGTTTTTTAATATTGAATCAGATGTATATTTATGTGTTATATATATTGCACCTGAAAATTCCCCTGTCCACTCTTTGTATACTTATGATATATTTCAAACTATTGAATTAGATATTAATTTTTATCAAACCAAAGGAAAGGTATTTTTAACTGGAGACACAAACTCGCGAACGGGAAATAAAGCCGATTACATCGAAAATGATAGGTATATAAGCGATACCGATTTTGATACTGTCCCAGATATTGAAACCTTAATCCCACGCTCAACTTGTGACCTTACTACGAATCGATTTGGAGACAACCTGTTAGATATTTGTAAAGCGACTAATATTCGTATCGTGAACGGACGTTTACATAACGATCAAAATATAGGTAAAATAACGTGCTATACACATAATGGTGAAAGCTTAGTTGATTATTTATTAACTGCGCACACACATTTTACGGACATTTTAGATTTTACCGTTAACGATTTCACGGAATTCTCGAACCATGCGCCGCTGACATTTGCTCTCCGCACGAATAACGCTGTTTCAACTAGTAATATTAATCCGATTGCTTATTTTAAATGGAAACCCGAGAACAAATGCGACTTTCTTCGTGATGTTTCGTGCGATGTACATAATCTGGAACACATGTTATTATCACAAATTGATTCAAACTCTGATCCGGATATCCTAGTGGGAGAATTTTCGAACTACTTAAATTCTAAAGGAGAAAAGTATTTTAAGCGCAATATAAATCTTGAAAGTAAAGGGTTTATAGATAATGATAAAAATAAACAAAAGTGGTTTAACGAAGAATGTAAAACCAAACAATCTCAATGTACCAGAGCTATATACGAGTTTAATCTTAACAAAAACGAGCGTACACGAGAACAAATGATTGCAGCGAAAAAGGATTATAAGTATACTTGTAGAAAAACTAAATTAAAGTACAACACTGATCAAAGCAAGCATATGAACACTATGAGAAGGAAATCACCCCGTGAGTTTTGGAAATTATTTAAACGTAAAACTACATCACAAAACTCAAATACGATACCGTTAATCGAATTCCACGACTATTTCAGTAAATTAGCGGACGAAGGTTACCTTAATATAAACTCGTTTGATTCCGATACTTTTTTACATGAATTTGACAATAGGTTAAACACAGAACCCTCCTACCCCGAACTCGATAATCCTATATCGACAGAAGAAATTATAAGGGCAACCAAACGGTTGAAAAACAATAAAGCTCATGCGCATGACAATATTATATATGAATATTTTACTGAAACAATCGATGTAATCGTCAGGCCGTTAGAAATATTGTTTAACTACATACTTGATAAAAAGCGTTTTCCGCGCAGCTGGTCATCTGGTATTATAATACCAATTCATAAACGTGGGGACATATCAGATCCAAATAACTATCGGGGAATTACTTTAATAAGTTGTTTTGCGAAATTGTTTACAAGCATATTAAATGAACGGCTTAAACAATGGGCAGAAACGAATGACATTCTAACGGATGCACAATTCGGCTTTAAACCAAACTGTAGCACGGTCGATGCAATATTTATTCTTAATGCACTTATAGAAAAACAGTTTCAGAATAAAGGTAAGCTATACTGTTGTTATATTGACTACCGGAAAGCATATGACGTCATCAATCGCGGCCAATTATGGAGTAAGATGATTAATGTGGGCATCGACGGTAAACTATTAACACTTATTCGATCCATGTACGATGAAGTGAAATTACAGGTTAAACACATGGGTAAATTATCAGACGTATTTAATAGTAACGTCGGCTTATTTCAGGGGGAGATAACCTCGCCCATATTGTTTTCCCTCTTTATTAACGACATCGAATTCGGTTTGCAAAATGGAATAAACGCCGGAATTACACTAGATCAAATATCAATATATCTATTATTATTCGCTGACGACGCGGCTTTATTTTCTGAAACACCGGAGGGTCTCCAAGAATCATTAAACAATTTAGAAACCTACTGCGATAAGTGGAATTTAACGGTAAACATTGAAAAAACAAAGGTCATGGTATTCCGAAAAGGTGGCACAATTAGTAAAACATTAAAATGGACATATAAAGGTCAAGAAATAGAAATTGTTAACAATTTTAATTACCTTGGAATTGTCATGTCAAGCGGTGGATCTTTTGCGTCCGCAACAAATACATTGTATGGCAAAGCTTTAAAAGCGATGCATTCTTTGTTCACTCTCACAAAAGACATGAACGTACCTATACATATCATGTTAAATTTATTTAACGCATATGTATCATCAATTTTAAACTATAACTGTGAGGTATGGGGATTTATGAAAGCGGAAAACATTGAGCGCGTCCATCGTAAATTTTGTAAAAGAATATTGAATGTTAAGATGTCAACAAACTCATTATCGCTATATGCCGAAGTTGGTCGATTCCCCTTGTATTTAGACAGATATGTCAGGATCGTGAAATACTTTTTGAAATTATATACTGTTAAAGAGGGTAATTGTATTCTTAAACACATTGTATTATCACAGAGATTAGAAATTGAACGCAAAAATAACACAAACAATTGGTCATCGAAAGTACGGGACATTCTAAACCAAACCGGTTTTAACGATGTATGGCTATTCCCCGAATCTGTGAACTCTAATCAATTAATACCGCTACTTAAAACCAGATTACGAGACCAGTATATCACTAACTGGAATACAAGTGTCACATCATCTAGTTCAATGATTTTATATAAAGAATTGAAACCAATATTCGAAAGATCTGCGTATCTTGATATTGTTGAAAATAAAAAACATAGGAATATTATTGCTAAACTACGTTTGTCGTCTCACAAATTATTAATTGAAACGGGTAGACACCAGAACATTGTCAGAGATCAACGCAAATGTGTTTTATGCAACCTCAATGATATCGAGGATGAATATCACTTTGTTATTAAATGTCCTTATTATGCCGATATTAGGAATACATTAATTCCAAAGTATTACAGATCACGACCTAGTATGTTCAAGTTTATCGAACTACTTAATTGTTCAAACAAAATAGTGTTAAGAAAACTTGCCATTTTTTGTTTAAAATGCTTTAAGTTACGAGAAGATGTGCTATATGTATAGTATAAATGATATATCTTCCACAAAGACAATAAGCTTAGAATAATGTTATATTTGTAACAATTATTAAATTTCGTGTTAACATTACATGATCACTTTGTATTAACCCCATCCATGTGACATTCTCACTAAAACATGTTGTATGTCATTACTTTTTAAATTGATCTTTCCTCAAAAGGATGTATGTTTTGTATATAATTGTCACGCATGCTGTTATTGCATATGTATGTTTATGGCGATGAGCTGTATGCTTAAGCTAAAATAAAATATTCTGTTCTGTTATCATTGCACGTCAACTCTATCATTGCACGTTTTCTCTATCATTGCACGTACCTTCTATCATTGTTAGTCCGCTCTATCATTGAATGTCCACAATATCAATGCACGTCCACTTTACCATGGCTCGTCCAATCTAGCACTGCACGTCCACTCTATCTAACGTTGGAAGTATTTGCAAAATTCATAACATATTTAAGGGACCCTTTCACAGATTTTGGCATGTATTGAAGCTTGTCATTAAAAGCTTTATATTAATAATTTAAACATAGGACCTAAAAATCTCCAGTAAAAAAACAAGAATACATTTTAAAAAAAGGAAAAAAGTAACCCTCAACAGGGCTCGAACCACTGACCCCTGGAGTCTTGGAGAAAACAATTCCCGCTTAGACAAATCGACCATCAGTGCTCTTGCTTTGAGCGGATGTATTTTTTACCTATATAAGCAATCCTTGTAGTTTCCCAAAATATAACGACACTAGCAGAACTTTCCAAATTATTAAATCGTTTCGCGTTGTAACGCTTTATAATTTTCAGGTTTTCAAATCGTCAAAAGATGCATATAATGGATAAGAATGTTCAGTATAACTATTTCCTCACAAATATCATAAATAAAACGAAAATATGCGAATCTGATGAAACACATTTTTTTAAATTGTGTCAATTTTACAAAGCGTGAAAAGGCCCCTTTAATGGCATGTTGTTTTGTTTATACATTTTCCATGTTGTAAAATGCCTCAAATTTCTTTTAAATTAATAATCAAAACAAAGCGAAGTTCGAAGTTTCGAATGTTTTTTTTTAATACTATCTTTTTTTAAATGTGACGCGCGTTAAACACATTTTAATTGTCTGTATTATTTAAAAAAAGCGTGTGTTAATTGTAGAAAAAAGTTTTTACCCATCGTTATGTGTCTAAATCATAAAATAAAGTACTCGTAATAATAAAAAAAGCAACAAATAAGTTCAGAAAAGTGTTGGAATATCATAAAATCATTTGTATGCGATAAACAGGTTTAAGATAACATAATCGGCGTCTATACATCATATGTCAAGATGAGTTAACATGTAATTACTTTATTTACGTATGTGCGTAGTAACTTCATCTTGTGAATGTGTATGCATATTAATAAACACATGTTCATTTATTTATTATGTACTATAAAATTGTTACAGATGGAGTGAACATGTACGAGCGCATCGCGTCCAGATACCATAAGTACATACTAATTACTATAACATAGTTACAGAGGGAGTGGATATGTACGAGAGCATCGCGTCCAGATAGCAGAAGTTCATACTAGTTACTATAAGTTTGTTACAGAGGGAGTGGATATGTACGAGCGCATCACGTCCAGATAGCAGCAGTACATACTAGTTACTTTTACATAGTTACAGAGGGAGTGGATTTGTATGAGAGCATCGCGTCCAGATCACAGAAGTACATTCTAGTTACTATAACATAGTTACAGAGGGAATGGATTGGTATGAGAGCATCGCGTCCAGATCACAGAAGTACATACTAGTTACCATAACATAGTTACAGAGGGAGTGGATATGTACGAGCGCATCGCGTCCAGATAACAGAAGTACATAATAGATACAATAAATCGTTACAGAGGGAGTGAACATGTACGAGCTTATCACGTCCAGATAACAGAAGTACATACTAGTAACATTGTTACAGAGGGAGTGAACATGAACGAGCACATCGATTCCAGCAAACAGTACATACTAGTTTCCATAACATCTTTATAGAGGGAGCAAACATGTACCAGCGCATCGCGTCCAGATAACACATAAACACGATTAACTAAATATACTGTAGGTACCGGTGGTAATCTCTGATGTAGGGACACAATTAGTCTTGTTAAATATGAACTGTATTTTTAACGATTGTTGTTTTTACTTAAATGGGCATATATTGGGATGAGTCAACGTTTTGTCATCCTATTGCTTGACTAATACTATCGATTTGATTTTGACCAGTTGTTTTATTTGTTATTATTTTGGGATCGGTTTACTCGAATCTTAATCTTTCCGTCGGTCGACAAAAGGTCATTGCTACAAATATCGTGCATGTTTAAGTTGTTTTCAATGCCAGTATTGGATACTACTTGTAACAAAACACTCACGATGACGTGTTTGTCTCTAATTATTTAGAAAACCAAAGTGTGTTCGCATATTGTTACATGCTTTATAATTAATAAGGCTTAAATCATCAACATAATAAGCCATTTGTATTGCCAATGCAATAAGGAAGGGGAAAAATGTTTGGTGAACATAGTTGACGATGGTTTACTTCATTGGTTGTCTAATCAATATTATTTTAAACGTCTCAAAGCAATATTTTAGGAGTATATTTATTATACAAAACCTTGATGCAAATAGCACTTCAACATAGTTTTATTTAATTAACATCTTTTTTATTAGTTAACTCAATGATTTTTCATGTAATTTAAGCCTGCAGTATGTGTAATTTCATACCAACCTCAAATGAAAAAATGTTTTGCAAAATGCGTTCTCTTTACCTTTATGTATGAAATATGTATGCAAAAGTAAATAATAAAACAAGACATTTAACGCGTTCAAATATTCAAACATTACAATTTGATTGTTTTGATATTAGTTTCAAAAATATGGTAATCAATAGTCAATACTTTAATACAATACAAATAAATAAATAGATAAATACATAAATAAATACATAAATAAATAAATAAATAAATAAATATATATATATAAATATATATATATATATATATATATATATATATATATATATTTAATAATTAAACCTTATTTGAACATTGGTTGTTAGTCAAGGATAATAAGGCTTTATAGTGTGTTTTTTAACTCCACCATTTAATTTATATTCTTGTAAGATCCACTTAGTCCTCATTTGTTGATGCCATTGCAGGGTATGAATATATTATACTTTTTGTTCACGAACGGGCACATTACGCAAAATTGATATCGCCTTTGCAAAGTTGCAAAATAAAATAAAATTGTCAGTTATTAAGGTCTATTCACTATGATGTTTACTCCAATTTGTTTCTCTGTCATTTGCTTATTTCAAGCGGGGATTGATAGATCACGAATGGTTGTAAAAAGTACAGAATCTTAATAAATCGTGGACCGTCTTATGCATATCAATAAATCATAATTTTCACGAAGTAAATAAAATCAGACGTAAAGTGAAAGCATGTTAAACGTATCATAAATATCATACATCTTGATTTATTTGAACTTTGTTTTGGTAAAACGTTTTTTTGCCTTGTGGTTACATATTGAAGTTTAAGCTTTAGTGACACGCATGGATTTAAAACACACACGAAAGGAACGGATCCTACAAGAATATAAATTATGGAAACCTTTTCCCAAAAGTAATACAGTGCTGGTTTGCACGAATTCCTTTAAATTATTATGCTCAGAGCAAAACGAGAAATGATATTCTTGAACGCTAGGATATTTCGATAAAGGTGGTAGATCTGTAATTTATATTCCGGTATGTTTGTAATTTATTATGAAAACAAAGTTGATTTCGAAATGTACCGACTTATAAATTATTTCTCTTGTCCGACAAAAGAAATTTAGAATTTTTCAGAATTGAAAAAGCTACAATATAATATGATCTCAAATGTCATATTTCTCTCTAGATAATGCATACGCAATTGAATGAATTTGTTTCCTCATACAAAATTCAAACTTAAAAGACAAAGTGCAGCAGATAGTGAGTGCATTTAGACAAGACAGAATTTACATGCAAAATTAAATCAAGATTTGTTTTATTGATGACCATACTCAATATCCAAATTGTTATTTCAGCCTGAACATTTGTCGCAACAAGTATTTAGGTCATAATTTGAAAAATACCATATCAACCACAAATAATTGCAACAAAAGGTATCCAGGGGTGGAGGCAAATAACACACTTAGATCATCAGACAACGTGTACATTAATTATGTCACACACCAATCCAAAATGGAGACCAAAATGGCCACCTACACCATACAAAAGACCACAAGTCCATAACTGTTGATCCAAACGTGTTGTTTGGTATGTTAAACGCGATAGTTTGGGGAAACAGCGAGCACATGTATGAAACTGTTGATACCACTAAGCAGTGGAATAATCATTTAATTCCATTTACAGTCAAAATCCGATGTCTACAACTCGGTTGGCTCGAATTTTCGGTTGGCTCCAATTCTCCTCGACGCATCGTTTTTTTATTGCAATATATTCATATAAATTTATGTCGGATGGCTCGAATTCGCAAGCGTTGAACTTTCGGATGGCTCAAACTGTTTTACAGTCCCGGTCACAGTCTTCACACATTCTTTTCTTCGTTTGGCTAGAACTCGCTGCGGGTCGCATAACGCTGTTCATCGATAAGGATCGCATGATTAAAGGCAAGCCATAATTGCAAACATGTCATTGACTCTATCGTTAATTGATTTGAACAAAAAGTAACTTATTGTATAAAATCTTGCGTTCTATTTGAAAATGCAGTTTTACTAGGGTTTTAATGGCTGCATCACACTATGTACAATGTCAACTTGATGGAATAGAAAGTGTTGTGTCTACACGACAATTCATGAACAAAACATATATTGACATGATGTTATTCTTAAAAAAGAAAGCATTCAATTATATTGTATTGGGTAGTCGCTGTCCACATCATACACACTCAACTTCGTCCATAACATTTGTCTTAGAACATTCAATTGTGAGTCAGGTCCCCCTCCCAAGTACCGACCTTTGTAAATTATCAAAAATATGAATTTTAGGAACATCTACAATATTGTTTTTAAATATGTAAAAGTAATCTTGTATCAAATTACATTTCTATGTGTGAAGTTTATCTATTCGTTCTCATTTGCGTATCTTCGGACATTTGCAAGTGCTGATATATCAACATCCGTCTGATTATTCATATAACAGTCAGAGTCATAATATACAGTTGAACGCAGCAACAAATTTATCCGGCATAGATACAAGTAAAATTGGTTATCGAGCGTGTTTATTTCAATGTGCGATTTTACAGCACTTGACTATTTGCATATCGCGGAAATTGCATATGTTCAATGCGTATGAGTCTTATTAGAGGCGCGGTCAATTTGGTACTTCCATTTTCCGTAGTATCGAAATGTTTATATATAAATAGCATGAAAGGTAATCTTTTCTTTATGCACAATTAATTAATCCAGTGTAAGTGTATGACACAATAAGATTATCTTGACCTTTTACCTCCTGCTTCTAAAATGGCATAAATTCTTTGTTCGCAAAATGCAAAGTTTTTTCTCTGCGTCCCTTGTTATTATAAAAAATTCAATATCTAAAAAATACGTTACGCGTAAAAT
Source organism: Dreissena polymorpha (assembly GCF_020536995.1). NCBI lineage: Eukaryota > Metazoa > Mollusca > Bivalvia > Myida > Dreissenidae > Dreissena > Dreissena polymorpha. The sequence continues at coordinate 43,666,515 of NC_068361.1, read as the reverse complement.
TGACTTAGATACATGTATGTTCAATATATTGATGTCTCGAAAGCATCGGTCTCGAATAAAAAGAGTAAACTATATAATCGAATATCAATAGTTTTTGAATATTTATCGTCTTTCACGCTATGATCCAAATAAACTACAGCTGCATTGAGATCACATAAATAATAATCAACGTCATATTTTCAAGTTGTTTGTCTTTGATGCAAATCAGAAGCTATGTTAAGGTTTAATTAAGATTGATTTTCTCTTGGAAATTATACTTCAATACATAGGACAGCATTAGCCTTGCAGAAGTTGAAGTCGATAACACTCGGACGCTGTCTGTCTCAATGGTTGATCCCTATTATGTAAAACATATCAATCAAAATATTGTATCAGTATAAAATGACATCTTAAGATCTCGTTTTATTACAATTTGATAGTGCGTGATATCGGCATATGAAATTAACTTGCTCAGAAGAACACACAGTCAATAATAGCTGTGCACTGTTAACCACTTAACCAAACGTCTTAATAATCAAAGCAAACAGGAACTGGTGAGTAACGTTGTCCGCGTTACACGTTCAGTATTACGCTAAGATTATTCAAAATACTCTATAGTACATGGTAAATATTAAGATTCCATCTACAATAAAGCAAGACGGCCAAGACATATGTGCCTGTAATGTTTGAAATATTGTTCATTATTCGAAGTTTCTAAATCTTAACTAAACAGCAGGATCAAGCGAAAAACCCCATATATACATATTTTATGCTGGTATTTTAAGTACTTATATAACATTTTTTTTTAGAAAAATCTTAAGGCAACAAACACGTGTTCTTCTTAATTTCTATATACGAAATGCAAGAATAATCTCTGTCTTATTATGATGAATCAGTTATTAAACTGTTCACATATAGAACTGAATACAATAGACATAAAAAGAAACTTAAGCAGGAGAGAAAATATTATTTAATGTGTTCCTTTCCAAATTGCCAGGAATGAATTACCGATCAATGCTAAGATTCATAGTAACCTTAACAGAAATCTATGAAGTTTGGAATCTCCAAACAAAATGAAATATAAATTTTGACCTTAATTGTTGAAAAAATCAATCCACCAAATATTGAATCTACACGTCTCTTTTACTGCATTTAATCTCGTTTATTAAGTTAAACATTTATTCTTGGAATGTCCTTTGTATGAAAACATTAAAACACCAATGCACCAATTGCTGCACCTACACTTCGATTTAACTGCATATAATATCCTTTTCCTCTGTGAAAAATCTGTCTAAGATTAATAATTGTATAAACTAAAACTATGATCACTCTAAGGAAATGTTATATTCAGTAATCTCTGTTTAGGTTTTATGTAAGATTTTATTTCTTCTGCAAAGCATGTTTTTTTATTTCTTCACAATATTCCTACTACAATTTAAAGTGAACATATTAATGGGTGTTGCTGCAGTTTTGCTGATTTTTCTTCCGTCTAATAAATTTTGTCCAAAATTTATATTTTAGATATATATATATATATATATATATACATTTTATATGAACAATGAAATAAAACCATAGGTTAACCGGCCTTGTTTTGATTTTATTCACCGGTGTAACTATAGCATGTACTTTTTAAATAAAACTGAAAAATCTCCAATTGCGTAAAAATAATTAATAACCTATGAAATTGGTAACATGTAGATATCATATAAGCTTAGATACATAATATACCTTTTAATTAAGCCACATACTACCAATTAAATGGAGTGCACACGTTAAATTTTAAGAAATTTATTTTCTATAATTGTTATGTCACCCCAAGAAACGTCATTATTTTACTATTGTTACCAAATAAATGGAATTTAAAATGTTTCTGTCTAATAGAATTCTGCAAAACTTCTCAAATATGTTCATCTACGTATTGTCATCATAAAACACAAATAAAAAGGGGTACCGCACTTTTAACCGCGATTTTTGTTTTAATAATCCCTACCGTCTACATCAATGTTTATTAAATACAGCAATTAGGCAAAACCCAAGTGCCGGTACATAGATTGTTAGAAATATTCATTAACATTAGAAATTGTTTACAATCTTAACTGGGATCACAACAGCTTACCAAAAGACATTTATTAAAACAATATTTAATCACAAACCTAAGACCATACAGTATAAAACTCGACCGTAATCATTAATAACTTAAATGTACTTGTTCACAGATATCGGCATGTTTTGAAGTTTGTGATTAAACGCTTTAAATTTATAAATGTGAACAACAGGAATAAAGAGCTTCAGTATAAAACAAGATTGTAATTAAAGTAAGATTTTTTTTTATAAAAAGCTAACCCCGCCTGGGATCGAACCACTGACAATTGTTTTATGAACCAACTCGGTCATTTCTGATGTTACTGATAACACAAATATTTAGTTGTGATAATAGCATAATCGGTGTTGCTATAAATATATCATCGGTTAAATAAACTGCCGAAACACCCCTTCAGATAATTATCATTTAATCATTAAAAAAGTTTTCCGCGAATGTTCGCAGAATCTAAGTTCTAATATGTATTCTACATACAACCGATTATTTTGGGGGCACAATAGTCACGAAACGAATAAGGTAGCCATCATGGGATATCGTAGCACAAAACCAATATCGCATTATTTAAATATACGCTTAAAAAAAATACTTTGAAGAACTCTGTTGCTTTCACATGACACATTTCTTGGAGCATCTTCATATTTGGTCTATGTACTAAAATATTATATAGACAGAATAACAGGTTTACTGCCTGATCTTTTTGTAATATATCAGGCAAGGCTTAGAATAATATAACGGCGAGACTTGCCGATCAGGCAAGTAACCTATTTCTGATAACCATACCTCTACGTCACGATTTAAAAGAAATATTGAAAAAAATACACGCTAAAAAGCTGCTGTTTAAGCGGGAAAGAATATGACTTTTGTCGTTTGACGTGTTAATAATGACGCCATGAGCAAGCTTAATATTTAAAAATGTTTTTTTGCTGTTTGTGTTGCATTTTGTGTATAAAAATATATTACATCTTGGTATCAAATTGTTGGTTTTGATGCATCTGATTCGATTTTACTAAAAATGATTACTTTAAAGTTGATTCCGAGTAATATGACTATCCTCAACACACGACTTATATAAGGACTTCTTGTTGACAGTGATTTATAGAATATATCAGGCAACGTAATATCAGGCAGATGTCAATGCGATGGTATAATAATAATTTGTATTAATGTCAGCATATGTAAATGAAATTCGGTAATGTGAACATCGCGTTTCAAAGTCCCACGAACTTCACATTTTCGAAGGTCAAATTTGATATAATTATGCTTTCTCCGCCACTCACTATCATCAATTTGTGTGCTGGAATGTGTTTTCTTTAAACAAAAAAAAATCTAAATATTTGTAAAATTACAAATGTTTTAATTGGTTTGACGTTTGAATCTAATAAATGAGGCTCTTCAAGACGTTGATCGATCAATCCAATTTGGATAAAGATGTTCCGGAAGGCTTCTCTTAACACTTATTGCCTATACTTTGTCTTGCGAAACAAAAAACAAGCATCATATATGCTAAATATACTGAGAAGATGGATATACAAATGATTGTTTGTGCAAAACAACAAGCTGAAACTCACAATATTCATATTGCACTTGAATATTAATGTATTAAACATTTAAACTTATTATTTTATCTTGTTTTTTAATCGACGATCTTAATTAGCAATTTCGCGCAGATGATCATGTTAATCAAAATGATTGCCTGAACAGTTCACACATTTTCAACTATTGACAATATTGACTACAAGATATGATAAGCCTTGATAAGATTACCGAGGTATGTTCACGGTCAAACCCAGTATGTAAATCTTGGCAACAAATGCGATCATGTGCTGTCTTCGTTACGTTTAATGAACGTCTTACATTATATGCAGAAAGCAACTTTCATATTGGTAAGACAGCGGAAGAAAACAAGCTCACTGTCATTTTGCAATACACACGAGAAATTAATGAATTCGTGGACACTAGAGGGATATTGGTTCTTTTATAAACATAAGGCGTTTGTCTCTTGATATTGTATTGCTAATTCAACACACATCTTAGAAACGATTATTTGCATTGTTCCGTGTTCTGACATCGTATCTCGTACAGTTACACAATACATGTACGTCTTTCATATAAAATTAAAAAGCTATTTGGATGCAACTTCTGCGAAGCAATTGGCGTTGCAATAAAATTTGATAGCTTATAGGTACTTCTGGATCGGGTATGTTTCTACACGATGGTATTTTTCATTTCACTTGTAAGTCGTTTATTGCTTCAATATGTGTTTAAAGATCGATTAATGAGACATTATGTACATGTTGAATACCACTTCGCTTATCATGTAATATTGTTAAAACAAACAACAATGCCGTTTGGGTGGAAATAACATACCAACAGCAAATACAATTTAGAGTGACTATCCTAATTTCGATCTGTACAAAAAGTATTAAATTACATGTAATTCTGACCATCTACAGTGTGATACAATATTGTTAGAAGACAGCTTCGTAATGACCACTCACGTTGTGAAACAGAGTAGTACATTTATAATTGTCTAGAGCTGTGCCCTCGCTCAATATGTAGTGGAGTGAACCCTGTTTCGACCGTAATGGACTCAATAGAATGTAGTGTACCCAATACGTGTAGCGTACTATTCTAGTTTCCTGAACAAGAATAATGACTGTGATTTTATTTACAAGTAAAAAGGTGCCGGTATGCGTGTTGTGCAACATATTCCTCCCACAGCAGAGTAGGGAAAAGATCGCAATATTGTATAATATTACATCTGCAAAATTAAATGTGACAAACGCAATAACATACGACTATAGACAACAGCTACATGTGTAGACACTTTCTTCTATCGAAAACAATAGTCAATTAAACAATATTCACAAGTGATTTTGCCTATGTGATTCTTTAATTTGTTTTCCTTTGTGATTTTTGTTTGTTTTTATATTTATTTCAACGTCAACTTATATTATTATGAAACAAAATATTAATGTTGGCACATGTTATAATTGATTTTATAAAGCAATTTTATTTTATAATGAAATAGTACAAACATTACATTTGAGAAAGCTTATTTGTTTAAAAAAACCCAGAATGTTATATGTTTTTATTAAAACATATACTGAGTCTACAGTCAAATGTACAAACAATTTAACATAATAGCTACAAATACAAATAGTTTTTCTTTCATTTGGTCAATTTAATCATGATGAAAAGTCTTATTTTGCACTCAATATTTAGGTGTTTCTATTTGTATTGAAAGCGATGAAGCAATGTTAACCTATCTTAAAGATTGATAAATTTTTTGATGTTTTCGTATATTGTGTTTACACGATATAAATACAGCTGATTTTATTGTTAAAGTTTAAATATAAAAATACACACAATCGCTTTTAAGGAGTAGTAAACAATCGAAAAAGTATATCTATATAGAAATCAAGGTGATCTATCAGAAAGTAAAGCAAAGGAGCAAAACAAAATATTATTTCTATGGGTTGCAAAACATATTAAATACTGTCTGTTGATTTGATTTTAATGTATATAAATATGATTAATATTTCATGAATTTGATTATTCGTTTTAATTCATGTAAAATCGTGTCACATCACCCGAAGAATCTTTGACAAAAAATAGTATATGATTTTCTATCAAATCAAATCAAACGAATATTTGTGTTGCAAGTGTTTAGGTTTCAGTGAGCGCTGAGACTTGCCGTCTGGAAATGAAAGACAAACAAAAGGGTGTAATGCGTTGTTTCAAAGAAGAGTTTCCATGTTAATTCCCTGCGATTTTAAGGCGGAACATTAAATAAGAACACTGATCGGTATTAATGATAAAAATGGTCGATGACATTTAGATTGTAACTTTGAAGGCGTTGACCGTTGTATAAGGCAAATAGTTGTACCGTTTTTCTCACGATTGTCTCACGATTTCCTTTTATATTTATCGTCTGGATCGCAATATTTTTCCAAAACCTTCAGCTGCATAAATATTTCATACATAATAATAAATGTCCGATTTACGTGTGTATTTATCCTTGATGCAAACCAGACACGATGGACTCATATTCCCAAGATTTGCCCGGAAATTACTCGAAAATATATGTAAGGTTATCATTTCGATAGTCTATAACTACACTTACTTGGGAATAATTCGACAAACGTGACAATCAGCATACAACTTTACTCAAGCAAAACACTAAAACACTTCATTCAGTAAATACACTACATACATTTTAAAATGTCATGGGCCAAACAATCAATCTCCGACTTGCAATCTACCTCCCACACATATCATAAGAATATACAACATACATATTTTACAGTGTGTCTTT
>NC_068361.1:43640114-43655114 GCF_020536995.1 Dreissena polymorpha | reverse complement strand
CTCAACTATTGTTTAACATCTGTCATATCGGTGTGTGTTTTAAATATCTTTCATTAAAGGTGGTTGCTTCACTTTTATTCCCATTTATTTAAACTCGTGTTTATTGTTTAAACAATTGAACGAATACGTCATTGTCAGAATAAAAAAGGTATTTATGGAGTCATATGCTATTCAAAACCGATAAGTGATTATTATAGTTTTGTTTACAAAAAATATTCAGTTTTGTTATTTTAAATTGTTTTGCCATTAATTGTTTTGCTCTACAATTGCACTTTACTTTCACTGTTATGTTTAATTGGTCTGAATATATATATATATATATATATATATATATATATATATATATATATATATATATATATATATATATATATATATATATATATATATATATATATATATATATATATATATATATATATATATATGTATAGTTTTACGAATAATTTGCATAGTGGTGATTTTCTTGTGTTTATTAGTGTAAAAAAGTACTGCATTTGTGCCTATAACATTTATTTCAACATGATTTATCAATAATGCAAAGCTTATTGTTTAAATTAATAACTGATCTACAACTGATCACAGGAGAAAGATCACAGGGACTCGGCAAATACGCGATACTTTCTGGTTGTGTATAATGCATTAGTTTATTAATAGACATATAATTACGATCTCTATACACAACTTTACCAAATAGCAGTTCATAAATGATGTCAGCCGGAATAGCTCAGTTGGGAGAGCGTTATACTGAAGTGGTTTACGCAACAATCATCTAATGGTCCCCGGTTCAATCCCGGGTTCCGGCACGAACGGAACAGTTCGGCGTCTGACAATTTTTTTCCGTCAGGTTAATAAATATAACAAAGCTGTATTTTATGCTGACATTTTACAATCCATTTTTACTACAATTTGAATTTTTTTGTAATTTAATGGCTGCCGCGTGGTGACAACGTTTATTAAAATTTCTTACATCACTTAAATATCTTATTAAAAAATACACGTGTTTTTATATTAACAAAGAAATGCAAATAACACATCCAGTATCCATGTATTTGTATGGTTGTCTATCATAGGCCCTTAGTAATATCCCTACCACATATAGAGCGCGAAGCGCGACACGTATTATTGATTGTAACAATGAGTTGCGATAAAGGAAGCAGCCGCTTTTCAAGTAGGAGCTGTGTCCCAGCAACCCGTGTCCCTAGAATCAAGCACTCCTCTGATTTTTTTTTTAAGAACCACATGTAGAGCGCGAAGCGCGACACGTTTTACTATCCAGGTGGTATGGGCCCTTTAGCATTATCCGACCATTACCTCCATAGTTATCTTCCTTAGAATTTGAAGTCCAAAATATTCATTCGATTGTTCCCAAACTTGCACAGGTTTTTTATCAATGAGGACCCAACCCAAATTCTATATGAGCAATAATGGACCATAAGTCCAGAATTATGTCTCTTTGAATTAAAAAATAAAAGTGAAAAACTGTTTGGTTAGGTTATTATGTCAACATTTTTCATCGGATTCTTTTCAAACTTACAGTGTCTTAATATAAATGAGCATTTGTACCTCATTTAAAATGAGAAACATCGGGACAATTATATAAGTCAAGAATTTTTTTCTATTAAATTTGACAAAATAAACAATTTCCACATGTTTAAAAGATTTCACAACTTTCGTCTGAATCTTTCCAAACTTGTTAAGTGTTTTTATATCAGTATTACTCGAACCCTATTGAAAGTGATGAATATCGGAGCAATAAATCTATTATGATCTTTTACTGAATTTCAAAGCATTGTGAAATGCGGCTTCTTAATGCAATTTACAGTTTTCATTTATAGTTTTTAAAACTTTTACAGTGTGTTCATATCAATGAGTACTCAACCCCTATCGTAAATGAGCAACGTAAGAATAAGTTCAGAATCATCTCCCCTTGAAGTTGAGAAAAATATGAAATTACGCTTACACGATAAAGCAGATTTTTTAAACCTACAAAGTTCTGTTCCATTAATAAAAACTGCACACGGATGCCAGTAAAAAAAGGAAATCAATATAAATAAAATGAACTATGAAATATTTGGGACTTACAACACAAAATCATAGATAAGAGTTATTTGGGGGTTATAACACAACATCATAAATAATGGTTTTTTGGGGATTATAACACAACATTACAGATAATGGTTATACCGGTATCTTTTTCTATTTGGTTTAAAATAACCGGCAAATATATTAATATTTACGGTAGAACAAAAAATCGTTTCATGTAATTTCATTGAGTACCTTTTACACAAAAATTCCCGGCGCCCTTTGATGCTTTGCATCATTACTTATCTTGTACACAATTCAAATAATACAGAAATGATGCAGAGTACGTTTCATTTAAATGCAATTTTACCCCTCACGAGTTTGATCAGAACCAGAACACACGTAATGTAACTTTACCAGGCATCATGCCATGAAAAAATAACACTGACAACAAATATCAAAACATTTAGTTGATGATTAATAAAATTTAAATACAAATAAGTATAAACTTTACTTTGAAATCCATCATTTTCATGACAGAAATCCAGCAATAACGATTATTTAAGCAAGAAACAGTTGATTCCTTAGTTCATGTACAGTTTTTATGAAAGCAATATATACAATAATATGTTTAACAAGAAATAATTAGCTGGTTCGCACAACAGTTATACAACGCAAACTATGAGTTTAACTCAATTTGTGATAGGCTCTTATTATTCAAGCGGACATAGAACGAAACAACACTTCGTCCAGACTATTGGATAATACATGAACAGGACTTGGTAAATGATACTTATTCTGTCTGGCAATCTGTAAGTGACATGTGGTGGTACTCTTTTAGCAAGTTATTAGAATGGGAATGACAATGACCTTAGATATACCGCACTTGTGCTTCAAGCAAAGCTGCATTCAGTACATCTGATTGGCGAGCGTTTTGGTTTTGAAAACAAATGCTTATTGTCTCTAATAAAAACCGATCTGTATGCAAACTGACTTTATTTTTTCCGTTTGGGGTTTTAATTCGAGATTTTCCACCAGCGATAACGATATGGTATAACGTGTTTTTGCAATGTTTTTTCATATTCATTTTGTTCAATAAATAAAATATGGAATCACGTATTAATAACTATGAAATAAGATACATACGTTAATATGAAGTAAGTATTCAGTACTGAAATACATGTATGAAGAAGTTACATCAAGCATCAAATAAAAATTTACGGAAATCTAAAATAAGAATTTAAGATTTACATAACATGTAAACATCGAAAACACACAAAAGATGTTAAGTAACCTAACATCTTTGCATAATGAACGCATGTTTATGAATCTTCAATATAAATACTGGGATAGCACAGTCATGTGTTGAATAAAATTACACAGAGTTGCCAGTGAAACACGGAGTCTGTCACAAATGACTTGCAACCAATATGGACATTATTAAATAAAAACTGATTATCGAACATCTTTGCTTGTGTATGTTTGGAGCCTGCAAAACTCATTTCCCTAATCTACTCCATGAATTGCTTTCAACTGTTCGTCGTTAAACGGTCTATTTGGTAATGCATACATACACTCATTATTCATATAACAAACTTAATGAAATGACTATATATTTATTAATACATGTACATAACTATGGAAATATAATGATAAGGAATATATTCGAATGTCATGACAAACTAATGTGTTTTTAGGTGAGCTTGTGTTATGGTCAAAGTTGACTGACATTGTAAATCGTGTCATACAGTTTGCTTTCTTACCATATATAACATAACCTTCGTAAAACAAATAAAATGTCTGTTTATTTAACCTACTGGGACCATGGCAAGGAAAAACTAAATTCCTACTGCAATGAAAATTATAATTTTGTGCAGATATTGGATACGTTTAACAATGTAATATTATATAAAATGAAAAAATAATAGAAACAAATACGCATACAAGTTATATATAAAAAACTAAGATAAAATTGAGCTCGTGACCTAAGCACCATACAAAGACATTTCCCCAAAACATAATTTCAACCAACTTTTCTCGGTTTATTAAGTTGTATCCCTTATTATAGGCAGTGTGAAAATAAGATGTTGCTTTTATAAAAGACAAAGTCCCTATTATATAAAACAAAGTCTATAATATTATATATTATAACTGTTTGCATTATTTCAGTTTTACTTATTTTTTAAAAAGAACGGTGTAATCACAATGAGTATTTATAGCGTTATTTAATGGACTTTTTATTTGGAAGTTTTTGTAAATTACATTTTGCATCTTTAAAATAAATTATTCCTTATTGTAATGTGTAGCGGTGTAATAGTTATTAACCCGAGAAATGGAGCTGTGCTTTGTAAATGCGATCACTAAAAAAGCAGTATTTCGTTTTAAACAAGACAAACACATCTTATTTGCGTTTATGTTAGATATAGTTTTACGAAGAATGTCATAACCATATAAAAACTGATAATTAAAAACATGATTTTACAACGAATAAATGAGAAAACGTAGCTGCTACTTTATAGAAATCTTACTCTTATAAATAGACGATTTATATTATGGCAATGGACAGTCGATATATTCTAATTTAAATTATAAACACTAATATATAGTCTTGACATAATGCAGTTTGATAATAATACAAGACTTTTGCGACTCATAAAATAAATCCAATTAGATGCGACTGTTGTTCGATATTTAGGTTGTTCTCAATGTTTTGCTACTCAGTTGTCATGAACTTGAAATGGGATTTAAATGAATTAGGATTCTTGTCTAAGACGTAAAAGTCGCTGTTACATTTATTGTATGGACTTAGATTTATATGTTTTGACGAATTGTTAGCATTTTAGCTCCTTAACAATAGTTTTTACCGACAAGTTTTCCATTCTATTTCGCAATGTTGGGCAATTGATTAATGTCTATTCTTGAATCTTTAATAAGGTTTCGTTTTACGTTCTTTTAAGACGTCATATGACTTCTCTTGTTAATTCAGTTTACTATGTAATTTTGTAATGTTTTGCGGTTTCTATAATCATACATACATTTTATATTCGGGGTTAACGGACTAAAGTAAATGTTAAATGAACGCGTGCATGTGTTCCGCAGTTCAAATGTAACAGTAGTGTTGGTTCGTGGTTCAGATACCAAAATAAGTATATATATATATATATATATATATATATATATATATATATATATATCATAAAAGAAATGTAATATAGATGATCATATTAAAGAGGTACGAAACACTCACCCTATTTATGAACTTGTTACCAATATTGTACAATGCCTTTACGAGACAAATCATATGACGTCATAATTACGTAGAAGATGTCGTTTATTTTGCCTCCAGTAGTTCGCTTGATAGTGGGATAATACATAAGCATTACTTTTTGAGAAGAAATAAGCAAGTTGTTGCTGCATATTAATGAGAAAAAGACGCTTTTTGGGAACACATGCAAAAATAAAAGACTAACGTTTAAGAAATAAAACAATAAACACTAATAAAATGACTAATATTTAAGCTTTTGATCATTGAATTTGGCCCGAAAAAAATATTCCCTTCAACGAAAAAGGTGAATAAAACGCGATTTTCCAATTATCAAGTAATGTTTACGTTCAATGGCGATTTATTATTTTCATGGTTTGTGGAAACACATATAGTTAGAAGAATTTTAATTACAAAATATACTTGACGATTCCACATTAGGAGCTCAAAGTTGGCATCTCAGATGTATGTTTAAAAATCAGTTGACAGTTAAATATGATTTATTTAAACGACTATAGCAATAAACGGAGCTTTGAAATGCGGTAAAGTTTTAGAGTTGAATATACATTTCCTTATGTTTTGATTGTTGAACACATCGTTCGCACACAGTTACCAATCTTATGTAAGAAATCTGATAAAAAATGCGCGTTACTCAAATAATACTTTAATCACAGTTATAGTGTCCTTCATTTATTTCCATAATATGTTGATTGCCTTTGATAGATAAAAGTCCATACAGTTGTGAAACAGACACATAATATGAATCATGTAATGTCGAAATTGTATGATGGCATTGACCAATATACATCGCATATGACTCAACTCGAATACACTGTTAATTAAAATGCAAACGTATATAACAGACTGTACGATCGTCAACTGATCAGTTGTGAACGCGTTTCACCTTGTTTAACATATTTGTGTCATCAAAATATAGTTCAACATCACGCGTAAATTGCGTCTTTGTTGGACGAGTCGTTTTCTTAAGGAGTCAAGCTAGCGTTTCTCTCCCAAAATTGTTCAAAAATGAACTCTATCATCTTCAATGTCCACGCCAATTGGTTGCTTAATGTAGCCAATTACATCCTAGCGTAAGAGAACAAAGACAGTCTAACAAGACATGACGTGTTTATCGATATTCACTAACTTTATCATTCGGTTGCAACAACTTTTCATTCGAGATTTAAGGTTTGTAGTTATTTACAGAAAGTGCGATCGAAACGAGATTGGAATGTATGGTATGTTAAAGTAACCTTATTCGTTCAATGCCCGAATGTAATGTAAGCATGTGCAGATGATTTAGCGAATTTAAACACACGTGTTTACATATGCAGTAGAAAAGTGTATTTTAAAACCCATTTTAAAGCGCGGTCTCATTGAATTTATGATTGACTAAGACATAAATTAAACAATTAGAAATGATATTTAATCGTAAATGGCAATAAAAGGTTATGTTTGAAGCTTGTTAATTTGAACAGTTATGCATCAGAAACATCAAGAGTGCGTTACACTCATATACTGTCAAAACATCTGAACGACAAATATTCTGCTTCCGTGTGTTTGGCAAAATAATTTCTTAATAGATGTATCATTTTCCATTGTGGTTAAATTTCAGGTATTACAGGGATCTTTTTACGTTTTGGTAAATTGACAAAATCGAAAACAGTTGTTTTAGATTCGCAAGTTTTCGTTTTGGTTATGATGTTTGTGAGGAAACAGTAATACTGAATATTTACCATGGTCTACTATAGCCATTATATGCATCTTTTGACAATTTAAAAACCTGAAAATTATAAAGCGTTGCAACGCGAAAAGATTGAATAATTTGGAGAGTTCTGTTGTTGTCGTTTAATTTTGTGAAACTACACAGATTGCTTATATAAACTATAGAATACGTCTATCTTACATACTTGGCAGGATTGCCGAGCGGTCTAATTGGTTTTTACTTCAGGACTCCGGGGGTTACTGGTTCAAGCCTTGCTGCTGGCTACTTTCTTTCCTTTTTTAAATTTTATTCTTGATGTTTTACTGGAGCTTTTTAGATCCAATGTTTACATTTATCAATATAAAGCATTTAACGACAAACTTAAAAAAATGCCAAAATCTGTGAAAAGGCCCCTTTAAGCTAAATGTGTTATTTTATTGGAATGAGTTTGAGTTGTGCGCGGCACACTTTTGGCCTATCAATACCAATGAATATTTCAAGCCAATTACTATTGTTAACATTTACAGCCAGAAAAATGCTTGACATACGTCTGTGTTTGGGCTGTATTATCGTTTGTTGAAAGTGAAGAAGTTGCCTGTCAAATCCAATAACAACATGGAATTGTTGTATGCAAAAGGCATTACCGCTTAATAACCCGATCATATTGGATAGTCGTCCTCTCCGCGACCACAAGTCAATTTTTGGAATACGCTGATGGTCAAAGTTAAAACGCCGAAAATGTGTTTTTTTCTTGAATCCTTTCAAATACCGTTAACCCTCTCGCTCCGAGTTCATGCTGTTTTTTTTCTCGCGTAAACGCGGTGTTCACATCTTAGCGTTGTCATTGCGTTTGTTCTTCGACTGCACTACGATTATACAGCGTCTGCCATGCGTGAGTAAAAGCAGGTTATTTTAGGATTATTGTATTAATGTATACGGTTCAATTTTGAGGGCCTGCGTAAGGAAGTCAAGACTCCAACGCAATGTCTAGGAAAAGGTTCTTGGTCGTACTTATAGTATACTAACAATATCAAACGTATAACAAGCGAAGTCAATCAGCTGATCAGGAGTGACATAAATGAGACATGACTAAGAAAAAACAAAAGGTCGTGCTCAGCGAACAACCAAAACTCACTATGAAAAAATCCTTCATACAAGGATACGAAGAAGAAATGTGTTATGTTTGCTAAGCAGGCCCGAGTTTTTGACGACTACGATGCTATTCTATAAACTTAGTAAAAATCAATTTGCACACGATATATAAAGTCGGCAAAATCGATCATCGGATTTGCAACGATCATACCATATTTAGGCGTTTCTTCCACATCACTAGTGTGACCTTTGGAGATTGCTCTGACTTGCCTATCCGTCTATGACATGTTAAGGGCTATTCTACGGCGTTCTATCCAAGACGCCATGCGAACACAGGGCCTCGATGTTTACTTATTACTTGTCCAAAGCTGTCGTCGTATGGTCACATAATTATGAGGTCATGGTCATTAGACGATGTGTGCATGAGTTCTTACGATAACTTAACGGCGATCTTACTAAGCATCTATGGTCGCATTTAGAACGCACGCAGATTGCCAGATCAGTGGAACCGTGGTATTGACAGCATCGAATCATTAATATTTCCGAAAGCTGATATTTTAAAGAATCGTTCATCTGAATGACAATAATGTTTTGTTAGCTTTTCTATTTACTCTAAATGCGATAAACATTCGGATTAAAACCGTGTGTAGATTTGCCGCTCACAGTGTATATTTTAACCATAAATAGAGTGTTTTAATATTCTTGACAACTAAAATGTTGCTTGTCTTTAAAAGGCGTGTACGTGTATACGAATTCGTAACATGCACGATGCATAGATTTTAAGTTTATACACTGTTGCTAAAGAGTACTGAAGCAATTTATCAATTTTAATGAGACAAGCAACTTTTTAGCACCTTTATTTATCAATCGACGTCAATTATGTGATCACATATTTGTTTTGATTTTTTTTTATTTAAAAATAAACAAACATAATACTCAGTATTCTTCTGTTAATTTTGCTTAAGAAATATTCCAGTCAACAAAAGAAGTCAAATAGGTTGTAACGATAATATATTATAATTATGACTTTATGACTATGTTTCATGAGTGATTAATGAGTTTCATATTATACGGAGTCAAATTAGATTGAAACAAATATGATCCCCACAAAAAACAACACAACCATACAGCAAACATATTTGCACAATACTGTTTATACTATATTATAAATTATATTATTATTATTATACGAAATCGATTTGTCATGTGTTTATCCTCTATTTGATATATATTTCACATTGAAATGATATTATTGCTGTGTTAAACATATCATTCCAAACATTAGTGTTTATAATGATCATTTTTATGGTCGATGAGATAAAGAAGCGAAATAAAAACGGTTATATTTTCACAAAAATAATGTTTGTTCAAGGTTTAACTGATGTTCATATAAGTAAAAACATTACATGCTTTATGTTAAAATGTTTCATAAGATATCTATGTTCAATTAAGCTGTATATATATCAAAGGAACATACTCCAATCAAAATCTTATTTATTGCAAGCAACAGACAAAAGTACTTCTTTATGTAGCTTTGCGATTAAGTTTTTACTTTAATAATGGAAAGGTACTGTCTTGCCTCCAAGGGAATATTAAAATCGATCTTTAAGCGAACGTACACTGTTTACTGTTCCCACTGCTCAAAGTCTTAGTTTAGACATGAAAGCAAACCAGCATATATCTATAATTAATTGTTATTTCCGATATGGTAAGCCAGAACACAACAACTGTTATTATAACCTTTGGCAATATGATGTATCAAGCAGATCAAAGATATTTGTGTAGCTATTTTCAGGGAAGGAACACTTTCATACAAGGTATGATTGATGTGAAATGGACTTATAGTTTTTGGTATAACTTCATGTATTATACCATAGAAGCAGTATGTCTAAAAAAACTATTCAAATGACACGTGACTATTGTTGATAATCCGATACTTCATAATTAGCTTGCAATAATTTTTCCAAAACTAAGATGGTTTGTAACTTTGCGGAATAACTAAGACTATAAGTACAAATACAATGTTCACTATGTATTTCCCACCATTGTTTTGACGCCCTGACATTCTAACCATGTTATAAGGACCTTTGTGTAGAACGAAAAATAAAAATTTGACATTTTATACTTTTTGTGATTGTTCATCGCTGACATATGTTTAGTCACAGAAATGTCGAATTGAAACAAGAAATATACAACACCACTGCAGTAATGCTGACATACGAAATATAAACAAGGGATGCACATGTTAACATTTAAATTTCCTACATTAAACCAATTCCATTGTTTCTTTAATATAAAAATGTGTTTTGAGAACGAAGCCATTGTTTCTCAAAAACAAAACAAGCTGTTGCCATTCAGCAAGCTTCGCAAGCCACTAACAAGATTTCAACATGTCCACGTGTTGAACATTACCACCACAACGGTATATTAGATAGAGACTAAACATGAACCAACAAGTGATTTATTTGAGAATTATTTTCATTTGCGGAAAAGAAAATGCTATTTATTCAGATGTATTCTTCCACCAATTCTATTGCATCTTGGTGTTCTCATTGAAATAAGACTATAAAAGCATCCTGATTTGCTCTACAAATTTGAGTTGATTCTATAAAATCTCGCGCAATATGTAAGGGCTGATTTCGAGTTTCCGACACACCGTGATACTGCCATTACTGTCAGGGTGCACTTCTGTCCGTAAGTTAACTAAACAATTTGGAAACATTTCACATTGGTATTCGAAATATAAAATAAACACTTACAACAATATTTCAGCCTAATGAAAAAAAACTGTATGAGGCGAATATTTGTACAGGTAACAGTTTCGGTAGTACACTAGTTAAAACAAAGTATAATTCGTTGCATTAAAAAATATTTAGTAGTTGATAAACCCCAACATTGGACATTTAGACTAAAAACGCAATTAATTTATTGAATCGCTTATTTAAAAGACAGTAGGTTAAAAAACAATTCAATCATAAGGGCTGAAGAGCTTGGTAGTATCGAAACAATTTAATGAAAGGCATGTAACTCAACTTAGGCAATCAGGTTGACGAGCATCATTTCCTCGTGAAAAAGAAACCTTGCATGTACCATGATTTATTTTGGATGCCGTTTTTTCATGTTACGTTGCGGGGTGGTGGATTTAAATTTTAATTCCGCTGTTTCGAACGTCATGAGCGATGCATTTGTGTTTACGGTTTTAGAAAAAGTGAATTACCGGTGGTTATAGAAAATCTTACGATGTATGTATGTATTTCTTTTGCCCTTGCAGTCAAGGATAACCCATGAAAGTGCAAGCACTTATTTCGATGGGGTCCTTTGGTTTTGCTGAAGGGACCGCAAGCAGAAGAGACAGTATTGAGATACAAGGAAACCCTAGCTCTAAGCGAATAGATCCATGCATTGGTTCTTGTACGTGATAAGTGTATAGCACCAATGCGCGTGATAATTACCTGGGTTGATACCAGCACATCTCTAGGTGGGTGGAAAACACTTGAAGCATTTCTGAATGTCCAGTGCCCCCGGCCAGGAATTGAACCGGGGACCATTGGAATGGTAGTTCAGTGTGTTACCACTCTACCACAGCACCACCAATAGCGATTTGCATGATTGCTTGACATTAAGAAGAGCAAAATTATCGCAGTCATGAACAAAATGTCGCTCAAAATTAGAAGAATATAACAATTAACAACATGTAATCAAACCAAAACTATCAAACCCAATGTATACTTGGTCTTATGTATTACAGTTTTAAAAGACATATATAATGATAACAAACACCAATATATTTATCAATATACACTGACATATTTCTATGAATGTCTGAAAGTTATATGCCATATTTCGATTTAAATACGTTATTCTTTAAAAGACAATAAATCGTAAATAGTGTTAACAAACATATGCTTAGTTTAGTTTTCGTACCGTACTGCACTGACAATAACACACTAAGGGTACTGTTGTACTCCTATATAGTGTATGGAATTCAATACATATTGGTCATATTGCGACTGGATTCTTGAACGGCAGCGCGTCGCTAGTCTGAAAAATATAAGATCAGATTTTCCATTTTTAACAATATATTGTAATGTATTCAAACTCAAATGCAACACGCACCGTAAATTGAGAGTAATAAATCTTCATGACAATTCAAATTCATTTTAATGTGTAATAAACATTCAAAATCACTTGCGGTGGACTATGACCAAATCAACACATTTAGTCTCCGTTATTCGCGCAATTAATTGTTGAAACCGTGACACCTGTAGTGTTGTAAAAAATAAGAACGCTTTATTTATATTTGAACAGAACAGAACAATAGTAGACACACACGCTTAAATAAGGAAACCACTTGTTTTATTTAGAATAATCAACCACGCCTTTACAAATTATACGTAGATATGAGTCGTCTCTCGGAAATATGATCAATCGATATTGTTCGAATTCTGCAGGTTAACATTCTTTGCCACGATTTATACGCGAGGTTTATTTCTCTGATTTATTTTCAGAAAACTCTGTAGAATGAGTAAGATTAAGTAAAATTACATGGTTTAACTTTTTATGGAATTGCTTTACAGAGATATGATATATTTTACCTCTGTACTTTAAGATCTTTAAGATCGTAATGCCAGTGTTATTACGGCGTCAAACATCGGTTGTAACTATAATGATACTTCTGATTATGTATTATCAAATGTAACAGGTAAATACAAAAATAATGATATCGAAATGTATATGAAATTTAAAAGTCCTGATTATAAATGCGCATGCGTTGAGCAATATTAAAACGCAGATATTTGGCATTTACTATCGTATATCAAATCAATCAAATCAGAACATAATTCCATTACGTTTCCGGTGAATAATACAGGATTTAAATCGCAAATCGCGAGCTTTAGCCCGATTTATATTTATTATTGAGGTCAACGGCTATCCGTTATCTGCCGTCGGGCATTGTTTATGGTCTGTTGTCGACAATGTGTTTTGAACTACTATAATACTCCTTTACGGCTTTGCGGGTATCGTGACACTTTATTTGACTTATCCTTCGGTTACAATCGTTATGCTTCACTTCGTTTATATTTTAGCTAAATAGATTTAAAAGATGCAATTAATCTTCACAACTACCGCAAAGCGTAGCGTCTTAATATTGGGTTGGTAAAATGGTTTATAGTCCGTGAAAAAGATGTCTCAAATCATATGATAACCAATCACGCTTCATGGAGCAAATGTTTTATGAAGTTTTTTATAATCAATAGCTGAGAAATCCTTAAATCGTAACCCTCAAAGCCTATATATTTGGTAAGCATCAACGTCAAGTTATTGTCTATTCAGATTGTTCAAATCATGTCTATATGGTCAAAACTTTCCACGTCTCGGGGTCATATAATGTATACTGACTAAGTAAGTAAATAACAACAAATATTCTCCGGGAACCGCAATGCTCAGGTAAAAAATATTCTTTGTTTAAAGAAGGCTTGATGCCCTCCACTAAATTTGATCAGATAACGACCCTTTTGTCGAACCTTGCCTCGTCCAACGGATCACATATGATAAACTGTTGAATTCACAAGTGCCAGAGCTTTCATATTGATATTGGAACATCGAAAAATCTAACATCTTGTCGAAGGGTATTTACGGTGTGTACAAGTGGTCGCCCAAAGTTGCACTTGTTCCAAAGACTTATATAGTACATTTGTCAGATTTCACTGAAACCGTAAAGTCAAAGGGTACAATACGTGTGTGTGTATCATGGGTTAGTTCTCCTCTAAAACTTTAATTCAAAACATGCCTCTTTGTCTAATTGGACGCATCCAGGGTCAAAAGATTTCTATGGACTTATATGTTAAACATTTAAAATCTTCTCTGAATCCTGCATGGGTTGAATATTTGATAAAACTTTGCAAAGTTATCCTCCACAAAGATTGTCAAAAACGCTCTTGGGAAAAAACTGATTAGAGGATACACATGATTTTAAAAAGCTTCCAAAGTAATGAGTTTAATATAATTTCAGAGCTTTGGTATTTGGTATGAATAAATAGTTAGGTCTGGGTATACGTTTTGGTGCTTACATTTAATAGTGTTTTCTTTAACAGTGATCAAATAATGTTTAGGGTGCTATATGTTATCTGTTTTCACTTTTATATATTATTTTAACGTTTCAAAATGGTTGTGCTTGCGGGCTTATTATCTTGAATATGAACTAATTGGATGTGATAAGAGGTGATATGAACTATATTTTGATGTCTCAAATATCACTTGTACAGGTCATGCCGACAAAAAATGCACGGAAACAGAACATGGGCACGGAATCCCAGCTCTAAAAAGAATGGACCGACTATAGCAAGTGCGTTAATCTGAAGGTGAACGCACGTCATAATACTATACTCTGTTCCGGATTATTGCCATTTATATACAAATACATATGATACGACCTATATATACATAGACGCCCATAATAATAATATTCGTGATTCTGATTAGTGTTTATGTAGTTCGTGTAGATTGAACTGAACTAAACAACAAAAAGTTTTTCCTTTAAACATATATAAATGTTACTATATCCATATTTAATTTAAAAAATGATGTTTAGTGGTTACATTAATGATACACGAGAAGACTTTTAAGAATAAAAGCCTTAACGTGTTTAGAATTAAAAACAAACAGAATTCTAACGTACAAAATTAATATCTGTGAATTGTGGACACATTTTGTTCAGTTTTGTACAATCTGACATAATTAAACCGACAAACGTTATTGTACATTTGGTATAGATATTTTCTGATTTAATAGCATACTCAATTATGATGTGGATGTTCAGCTGACAAATATTTTAACAAGGCTTGACTTCTTAGTTTGTAATTGATTGAAGGACGGTAAAGGCGGTGTGGTATGCAAGCGTTGCTGCCAATGCTTT
>NC_068361.1:43521524-43640014 GCF_020536995.1 Dreissena polymorpha | reverse complement strand
ATTGATCACACGTGTGTAATGTCGTTAGCCATTAACACTTGAGTAAGGCCTGTCACTTTAACTGTCACTTTAACATCAATTAACTGCAATTAATACACAGTATGCCGAAAGACTATTTGATTTTACAAACAACATTTCAAAATGCATGAGTTATATTTTTGCGTATATAAACCGTTGGAAATTTGCAGAATGTTGTTCTATCATTGAACTCCAACAGTCATTATCATGATAATAAAGACAAGACTCAAAAAAGCTTTTCATTTTTAATTGATGCTGTACTATAAATCAATTGAACTTTGCATTTCAAACTACTAAATGTACATGTACAGTTCAGTATTCCGGAACGTGATTAACGCATGTTCAGATGAAAACCCTTGTCTTGATTGGACATCAATTGCATCATAACTTTAAATAGCAACATTACCAGATGTTTACTCGACAGTTTAGAAAAATTATAACCGCACGTGTTCATGCAATTCTGTTAAACTGAAAACGTCATTTTAAGCATTTAAATAGCAAAATTAATCATGCCTTGTAAAAACGTGTATATATTAGGTAATATATAGGGTAGTAGAGAATATTATGCCACACGGTGACGGCTTTAGTTAGACCACTGAGCAGGTATTTAGATGTTAAACAAGGTAAATTTTTGTCTCATTTTTTATTTGAAAACCCCTAATCGGATACCTCGAACTCTCGTTATCTTGATATTTTTTCTTGTTCCCGCCAACTTCGAGATAACAAGAGTGGACTGTATTTTCAGAGGATATGCAAAAATGATTCTTTTAAACTTAAAAAAACCCATTTAGTGATAATTTTTAAATTTGAAGTGGTTATGAGCAATTTCATTCTTACTTACATCAAGGTCATTTCAATCGTAATTTATTAATTAAAAAAAAAAATGCCCCCCCCCTCTTCTATAAAATTTATGGTTATTTTTATTAACAACCAACCTTATCTGTCTCTATGTGGGCAAGTTTCCTTGCTATCTCCTTATCAACCAACCTTATCGGTCCTTATGCAGGCAAGTTTCCTTGCTATCTCCTTATCAACCAACCTTATCTGTCTCTATGCGGGCAAGTTTCCTTGCTATCTCCTTATCATCTTCCTCAAGTCTTTGCAGGAGACCAGAACAGGCCTCAGAAAATGCGGGGCTCCATCTCCTGAAATACGTAACAAACAGGCTTCAAGTAGAGGCACTCAAAATGCAATCAATTTTAAATATAAAAACAACAATTATTACAAACACTTATTGTTGTTTAATGGCTTTTGATTGATGATAATCTATAAACAACATCATATTTTATATACATTTCTTGGTCAACACTGTTTATTTTCTCGTTTACTTGCTGTCCTTTACTTGCTGAATATGACTTCCATAATATTATTACTGCACTAGTTTCAGCATTTTGTATAATCTAAACAAACATTATACAAAGAAAAAAATATTTATGGGGTTTGAAAATGGAAACCTGTAAGGTGACAAATTACATGGGCCAGCCACTCAGCCCCTGTTATTGATTTCAGTTAATAATTATCTATAACCAGCACATTATTTCCAATAAGTTTGTCCTTAAATTTTTACCAGATATATAATGTATAATGTATGTTTGGAATATTTGAAAAAAGTTTACCATTGACCAAGCTAAGAACTGTTCCCATAATTTAAAGTTCAAAAGGCAAGCCAATGATTAAACTATTTAAATTGCCTTGCACCTACAGATATTAAGCCCGCTGTATAAAAAAATTAATTCATGCTAAAATCGCAAAAGTTCAAATGAAGGAAAATAATGATTATTTCATCAGAAACTTTTATTATTTTGAGCAATAAGATTTCCCTTACAAAGATTTTTGATTAGGTTAAATACTTAAGCAAGAGCACTGCATAGTGGGTGCCAACGATCAGCTGCGGGTGCAGTTTTGAATAAATGAAAGCTTGTCAGAAGAAAAGTTTGTTGTTGTTTTTTTTAGAGGTCACAGTGACCTTGACCTTTGACCTAGTGACCCAAAAATGGTGTGGGCATGTAGAACTCATCAAGGTGCAGCTACATGTGAAGTTTCAAAGTTGACAGCCGAGCTAAAAATACTGTGGGGTTTCGACTTTTAAACTGAACGCCTTAAATATTTGAGCACCATGGTCTCATTGTAAATAACAAGCAGTGTAGTTGAAGTTTAAAATCATTTCCCACTCAGAAGCAAAGTGAAAAATGGCTAATATATATGAAACAATGAGCATAAAACCAGATCAGCCTGCAAGTACATTGCAGTCTGTTCAGGTTTTATTCCGTTTGCTGCTCATCAGTACCCTATGGTAGAAATTGAAAGCCTTTACTACTTGAATTTTAGTAAGAAAGGTCTTGAATTGTATTTCTTTTTCTAAGAGACATAAAATGTCTCAAAGTGTGTATCCGATTGGTTACGGGTTAAGCAGCTTACAGCGTTGATCAGACTCAACTCCTGTTGCATCTCATCCACGGTAGACTCATGTCTCTCCTTACGGCTGGCCGCTATAAAACGCTCAATTATATTTGACTTGTCCTTGGCAGCCACTGTAATCACATTAACAAGTAACAGTGGTATATACCATTATACATCATGTGACTTGCCCATATAAAATCTTCATAGAAACATCTCTGCATAATTTTAAAATGCAATTAAATTTGGAGGTAATATAATTCCATCTTTTATTAAAAGAAAATGACACACAAATATTATAATGAACATGGCGCAGCATAAATTGATAAGGTATTCATTACACTTTCAGTGTTAAATTAAAATCATATGTATTGTTTAATTGTTATTCATTGATTCCAAACTGTACATTTGATGATTACAGTTACTTCATGCTGTAAATTTTCCAATTGTACTAAGCTACTTTTCCCCAAACATGGTAAACAAGAAATGTGTTGGTCAGAAACACAATGCCCCCTACTGCGCCGCTTTGAAGCAATATATTTCTCCTTTAAACCTTGAAGGATGACCTTGACCTTTCACCACTCAAAATGTGCAGATCCATGAGATACACATGCATGCCAAGTTAATATCTTCTATATTGCAAAAGTTATTGCAAAAGTTTAACCACAGAATGACAGACAGACAGACAGACAGACAGACAAACAGGCCAAAAAGAATATACCCCCAATTATTCGATCTGGGAGCATAAAAGTCAAATTCAGAACATACCAACAACATCAGGCAGTCCTCTCACTTCCCTGCCCTCAATGGAGCTTACTGGTTCCTTCATCTGGGAACCAATGTACTCAGCATACTGCCTGTGTAAGGATAAGGAAATATTACTTTTGTACACACATGAATACAATTGCCATGGACAAAAGCACAAACATCTCTTTGTCAAGGACAAGGTCATGGACGAAAAAATATGCCCGTCTAAAAAGATTGACCCCATGAGATGTCATATTCGTTTGGTAAATTCTACATTTGTTACATAAATAAAGGGCAATAACTCTAAAGAGCCTTTTGCGATTCAGCTGGCTTTTGAATTTGGCCCCCATTTTATGTTAAAAAAACCATTTCCAGAAAAACAAATAAGCTGCCAGCCAAACCGCCCATCCATCTGCCAAAGTACACCCACAATACACCCTGTCAACAGATATGCATATAAAAATAATAAAAAAATGTAGTTTCCATCAATTCGAATTTTGTTAAAGTTTAAATAATTTTTAGTTATTTAATGGAAATTGAATATCTACATTTTCATTTTACATTTATTTTTAGTAACTCTAACCTAGCAATCTCTCTACCCAACCCCAAACCCTATGCAAATGTGATGTCTCATTATAATGTATAAGGTCATTAAACAGATAAATGCTTACCCATGTGATCCGGTGGAAACTTTTTAATGACCCACCCACCATATATGTAATCCTTAATGTATTCTAAAAAAGATATTTATGTATTAAGTTTGATGACAAGTCAGATGTTTGATGTTTCATTATACTATCTTGAGTTACTGTTCAATTATTGACCAGAAACCCTTTCCTGTATTTTCAGTAACTCTGACCTTTAACCACTATACCATAAGCAAGTCTGAAGAAAGAATCGACATACAGCAGAAAAAGATTTTGATGTCAATATACAGTGGAAACCCTCTAAAACCGGATCCTCTCTATACTGGAATCCTCTCTAAACCGAACAAATTGTCCAGTCCCATTTTTCCCCCTATAAAACCATGCGTAAAATATCTCCTCAAGACCGGAATCCCTTCAATTCCGAATACCGATCATTCTTTGGATCAAAATTGGGTCATTCCATACATAATTGGACCTCTCTAAACCGCTCAGGGCCGGTTTATTGCACCTTAGACCTAGTGTAAAAAAAGTTGTGAACAGCGGATTAAAGACGCGTGAAATTAATAAAGGTGGTCAAAAAAATTGCAAACTGTAAAAATCGCAAAAACAATTACAAAATACTTGTCCTGTGACAAACATGTACATATCGATCAATGGTGGTGATAAAACTGATTATAATTACTGATAACAAACATAGAGTTCTTTAGTGTGTTTTGTTTTTGATGTAGGAAGCCGTGCTAAATTTTAATAATCTTAATGCTATTTAATTTTATTACAATTGCTAATTTAGTGTAATATAAAATGGTGATTTGTAGAGTTATTGAAGCAGTTGCATTAAGATATTGATGTAGATATTGAAATTGTTAATTAAGATAACTAAGACTAAAAATGTTCGAACCTCCTTTCAAGCGAATGCGCGTGTCATTGTCTCTTCAAGACGAAATCAAATTGATTAAAAGAGTCAGAGATGTTCCCTAAACCTACAGTAACGATACTGTCAGAGAAATATGGGGTAGGAAAATCAACGATCGAGGATATCGTGCGAAGAAAGTAAATTCACTTAACAACTGCATGCATGTATAAAATAGTTTGTTTTTCAGGGTGCACTGTTTAATTTATGTTGTGGCTGAAATTGCTGATATATGTAAATAAACTATTCAAATTTGCTGAAAGTGTTTTTTTCCACATTAGGCTATGTAATTGACTTTCTGAAAGTAAAATAGTCAATGTACTCTCTAAACCGGAATCCTCTCTAACCTGGAATTTCCTGTCAGTCCCGGGATTGTCCGGTTTAGAGGGGTTCCACTGTAAGAAGTTCCGTAAAATATATTTTTCTAAAGTTATTAAGGGTAAACACCACTTTGATGATTAAACACGCACACCCTTCCAGTGATGTATCCCAACTATATTTAAAAAATTTGTTGACAATATTCAGTACATTCTTATGTAATCTGGTTGAATAAATACGCATCTTCACAGTTTTATGAATTTTAAAATGCAGGTAGCCATGCATGCTACCAGCATTATTTATAACACATAAATCTGATTGTCTGACAGATTGCGCATTGTCTGACTGGCACTTACTTGTAGGCCACAGGGTTCTCAGTGAAGGGATCATTTGGGAAGCCATCAGCCCAGGTACGCTGCCTTTCATCCAGGAGCCCATGTTCAATGTCATCTGAAATTTTCACTTACATTTATACCTTATTTATAGCTGATTGGCTTTAATATTCACTTTACTTGCCACAGACATAAAAGAAAAAGGAAGACAAACACAGAAAGTGTAATATCTTATAAATTAATTTTTTTAGTAAATGATAAATAAAGACTGCTTTAATACCTTAATTGCAAGAATAAGACTAAGAAATTACTTCTATTTGCTGTAGCAATGTATAAGAAAATGTTCCATGAGTTGCCCAGTTTCAACCATGCCGCTATTTAGCAGCGTCCTGTACAATTCATGATCGTAGATCTTTTCCTAAATATGTATATCTTTTATTTTCATAATTCAATTTTCCAAATCAGTATTATGGTTTCCAATTTCTACATGGCATCAGAAATGAACTGTAGGATCATACCCTTTGTCAGATGAACAACCGGAACACTTGCACCCAGCTGGGAGGACTTTGTAACAGTGGTGGAATCTCGCTGGATCTTTGTCAGGCTACGATTTAGTTGAACCTATAATTAAAAGAATGAGATTGAAATATGGTAGAGTAAGTAAAAATGAAAGTACTGCAAAGTCATAAATGTGTATCAGTTAATACAGATAAATTACAGACTTTGCAAGTACAGATTTTGGAAATGTGCTTAAAAAAATCATGATTATCCCTGTTTTCTGAAAATGGAAAATTCCACCATCTAAAATTCAATGCTAATAACAGCACAAATTATATACTAAAATCAAGCAAAAAAAATGCCCAGGTATACTCGTGATGGAAAAGCATCCCAAGTTACAGTGCAGCATTAATTATTTGATTGTGCCACTTAATAAATATATTTTTAAAGTAAATTAGGTGGGTATACTATGTTTATATCAAGCATACTGTAAAATAAACATAATATTTGCATCAAACAAGTTTCAAATATGCATGATTAAATGTATATTTAAAACAAACAAGTGAAAAAACTTAACTTTTTATTATAACTGATGCCATTTTAGAATGCACTGAATTATTTTTGATGGACATGGGTTTAAATAATTTTCTGTTTTATGTTGTTGTTAGAAATATAATGTCATCAAAAACATATTATATTGTACAATTCCCTGATATTAAGCATCTCCTGATATTGATCATCTTGTTTACATTAAGAACACAGCTCTAGTGATAATATCACACACAATTTCTCCGAGTATTTTATTTCACTTTATTACGCTTGAAAACAAGAGCACCGCATAACGGGTTCTACGCACGGCTGCGGGTGCAGTTTTTAATAAATGAAAGCTTGTCAGAATTTATTTATTTTTTAGAGGTCACAGTGACCATGACCTTTGACCTAGTGGCATGTAGAACTCATCAAGGTGCAGCTACATGTGAAGTTTCAAAGTTGTAAGTTGAAGCACATTGATTTAAGAGCCAATGTTCAAAACCTTAACAAAATGTAAAGGTTTTAGCACGACGCGGACAGCTAGCTGACAATACCTCGGCTTTTCTCCGAAAACAGTCGAGCTAATAAACACAAGTACAACCAAATATGAGGAAAATCAGGCATAATTGCGTTTCAAAATCTTCAACTAAAATAAACAAAATGTATCCATATTCCATTCATTTCATTGTTCCTCTTCATTAAATTTCCACATAAATTGCAAAAAGAAGCTGATGCCTGCATTACTGTAGTGGTAACACAACACTTAAAAGAAAGTACTTTCACATTCTCTTGATTTTCAGAAACAGTTGCATGAAATCATTGTAGATTTTACCATAAGAGCAGTGCCTCAGTGGGAATACCCCTGTTCTGATTGAACATTTATCATATCAAATTTTTTTAAAGTTTAGTGAATCAAATTTTTAATTTTAGTTGGTGTTATGCATATTACAATTGTGTGCTATCTCTATCAATCTATCTCTGATTACTGCCAACCGCTCTTTAGGGTATTATAGGCAGAGGGACATTATCGAGTCCGTTTCCTGAGAAGAACCAGTACTTGGTGTTTATGAAGGAGATAATGAGAACGCTCCCAGAGTACGGAGCAAACCCACAAACTCCCGATCGCTAGGCGGACACCTCATCCACTACACCACCGCGATCTTGACACATCTCTTTCCAGATGTGTCATCTAGATACCAGGTAAACAACTTGTGTAGTGGATATAATTGCAAGTGTGTATGAAACTATTGGGTTTACATGGTTAAACACGCTTTAAATTTTTACATGGATTTAACAGGAATTAAATAAAGCTTTGAAGGTAAATCATTTATTGCTGCATTGTTTGCATGAATTCTAAAATTCTTTTACTTCTTACCTTAACTGCTAGATACACAGTAATCTGAGGATAATATTTAAGTTTGAAATTTAAGTAAAATATTACCTGTGCTTCAAACATCTGTCGGTAAATCTTGCCACTTGGGACAACTCTCATTGATTTTGTTTCAGCCATTGTGAGAATGTTCACGTCTCACACTTCAAACATTAACAGTATAAAACTTGAGAGCTTTACGGTGAGTTGAACATCACTGAAAGAAACCAGCGCAAATGTTAAGCAAATGAATAACTATGATAAAGTCATCGAATTTTTTTTTAAATTATTGCACTAGCATTCTAATTGACAAAAAATGTAACGCATTTGGTAAATCATAAATACAGTGAATTAACGATTAAACGTTTATGAGACTTAAATTTTCAATAGTTGTCATTCCACAGATAGTTTACATTTTAAGAGCCGTTTACTTCCATTTACGTTTGTAATTTTACATGTAAATCGCCATTTTGACTCGTTTCCACAACAACAAGTGCCCGTTGGTTAAAACCTACGACGAACAGTAACGATTGCAGGTTACACACAATTTCAACAAAGTCATACGAAGGCAAAAATATTGATACATGTATCTCCGGAACCTTCGTAATTTATGTTTTTGCAATAAATCGTCTTCTGATCTAGAGTGATGAAGGCCTGATTTGACAGGGTAATAATTATTGACTTAACAACCAACTCATTCAATTTATTTTGACTAAACATGATATACATTCATAAGCTTTTTGTCATCGAAACCTGGCATTCACGGACCATCTGATCATCTGAATCTGACAGAAATAGATATCAATCTCAAATAACATATATGAACTCACAGCGAAATAATTTACCAGGTTATAGATAAAAAATCGGTAAATTAACAATTTTGGGG
Source organism: Dreissena polymorpha (assembly GCF_020536995.1). NCBI lineage: Eukaryota > Metazoa > Mollusca > Bivalvia > Myida > Dreissenidae > Dreissena > Dreissena polymorpha. The sequence continues at coordinate 43,631,361 of NC_068361.1, read as the reverse complement.
TTGTGAACACTATCCCATACGAGTACATGGATTCTACCAAATAAAGTCTTTGAACAAATCAACGTATCGAACGAATGTCGTATTACATATTAATATGTACTGAATATGAATATGTAGATTGAAGAATTAACATCTTCCCCATTTGATATTCTGAGTCGTCAGTGGATGTCAGAAATGTAAGTCTATTTAGAATTTCAGGTATTAACACAATTATAGAAATGTGAAGCATGGACACTGCATGCTGTGCTAGCCTTCACACATTTCTTGGTTGAATAAAATATTTACATTTTTTCTAAATAAGTGTAAATTTTAGATGACGTTTTATGTGACATGCAATTATTCATTTCACGCTTTACATATATTGTATTAAACTCACATCATAATTGTAGAGGTGAGTTTGATAAAAAAGACGTATATACAATAACCACAAACACATACATATACTTTTTTAAGTTTGCAATACGATGAAATACACATTTATAAGTTTGCAATACAAAGAGAAGATCTGAAGATGAAGTTTTCTTGTTTAAATTTTACAAAGCTTTAAACATGTTTGCAATCAAATTATTATTCACATACTCGTTTTTATCGGTACCTAAACAATTTTTGTTATTGTGTTACGAAGATATTAAACAACTCATATTTACGCCATCTCAGGTAAACGTATCAGAACTCGACATAGTGGTTTCTGAATGTGAACCGATGTATAACGGTAATAAACAAAAAATACTTCGAAATACTTTGAAAATTTAAAAAACGACTACCAAATTAGCTTCACATTGTTTACCATGATACAAGTATACGTGTTAATAACAAGGTCTTACTTAAAAGCGCGTGACTGGTGACGTCAGGTTTGAACAACGCCTTCATTTACCTATTCGTAGGCGGAACGGCCAGAATAAAAAAGAAATGCGCTGTCGCAGCAAACGAATATAATAACATCTACTTTTACATAAATGACTATAAGCACAAATACAATGCGGACATGATAAAATTTAAATGTATAAGACAAAAATCGTGCAATTATAAATAGTAGCTAGTCGGTGGGTCACCACCACATCAAGTAACCCGTAGTCTGGACGAACGTTGGGGTACATAATTGACCTGGCAACCAGCCCCCTACACAAAGATCTATCAAGAAACATGCGTATTTGTGGATCTTTGCTATATTTTTCTCTAGTGTTTTGGACAGTCTTAAGCCGGTTGTTGCAAAAGATTATTACGAATATCTCAGAAAGCATTATGGGATAATTTTAAAACCTCAAATTCGTTTTAATATATTTCCCACACGCTCGACACATGTACAGTAAAAGTATGTGTGTAGTATGTGTCGTGCACGTCACATTTTGGCATTCATGTGTTCATTTTCTATCTGAATAAGTTTATTAAAATCGATTAAGACGGGCGCTTGGTTTGTTAATTATGTATGTATTAATTAAGTTGGTGTTCTGAATTATAGGTAATTGATAATACAACGAAATTCTCTGCCGATAAGATTTCTGAATTTACAGTGTTTGCTGTATTATATTTTCCTTTTAAGATATTTGTTCCCGATAAAATCCCACGCAAATATTATTCACAAAACTTGTCATTGATGTGTGAACTAATGTCTTGATGAGCGTATGTTCGAGTCTGAAAATAGACGGCCGAGTTTCTGCCCGATGTTGTATTTCGACATAATTACGGTGTTTATTACCGAAACAAAAACAATAGAAATAAACAACCACTTCATATTAAGATATAAATCTGCATTCTAAATGCTATAAACCAACGATACATTTCGACACTGTAGATATCAAAACCGTAGCTAGATGCGATATTGTACAACTGTATCGGGAGATAATAGTTTAGATAATACGGAAAACGGAGAGTTGCATAGATATACTGAGCATATCAGATATAGTTCGAACCTTATACCCATGAACACGAGATAACAAGTACCTGTCACCAACGACTGGCAATATCTACTGAACTTGGTGGTCACGGGGTTTGAACTCGTTCACTCCGTTTTTGTTCTATGAAATTTCTTATGTAAAGTCAAAATTAATGACAACAAATAGAACGGAGATCGCGTGTTCGCAGAAAAGACAAAACGATTTAATTTATATGTGAAAACACTGTGTTCACCATTGTACTTTTTCAAGCATTTAGATCTAATTAATATTGTTTAAGGGAGTGTATTTCCGGGCAACATATAGATCTGAACTGGCGGGGGTGTTGACCCAAATCGTTCGTGCATAATGTGGACTTTTACAGAATTTCGTCCATCTTTAGGCGTCTGTTTGTGTTTTCTTGTAAGCTTCACTACAATATCGACATCGACCGGTAAGTAAGAAGTTTGTGTTTTGTATTACCATCCGGAGTTATTCTATACCAACAACATCACAAACAGTATCATCAACATCAGCTGCAACAACATCATCCACGACCTTTTCGTCGTCTTCATAATTGTCGTCATCATCACTCACATCGTCTCACTGCTTCTGCGGTTGTCATAATCGTTCAAGTATTTTGCAAAAAGATTATAACTCACTAATGTTTTTGGTAAAAATATAACCCATTCGAATATTTTGACCATATATTAATTCATCTGTTTTATATTTAGCGCCCCGTGAGGGGCTTACTCCCTACTTCCGAAATTGTCGACATGACAGTTTTCTAACTTGTTTACACATATTATTTTTGTATGCACAATTATATTTTCTCCGCACGCTATTACAAGCATGTAACATACAGTGTATTCCATGCGTATAGTTTTATATATCAAGAAATTTAATTTAAAAATATACACTTGCACATACATACTAAAATACATACTAAATAAGTCTTTACTCAATAAAATATTGAACAGAAGAAAGGTGGTCTAAGTTATGAATTGCATTGTGTACAATGAACATATAATGCAGACTTAACAAAATACTTGCGTGATAAACAGTATGTATATTGTGTGTTATAATGAGTATCATATGTGATATATGTAAAAAATTTAACAATTGATCAGTCTCTTAATTACTCATCTGAATTGTATTGTATGGTCATGTATTTCAAACGTGAGGACCATTCTATTTACAAATCCAAACGTTTAAGGGAACCTGTGTTTCTTCATACTATAAAAGTTTTACCATTACATTTCTAGGCATACAATATATAAATAATTTATTGTTGGGTCAGTAATTCAAAGTACACGACCTGACATGTAGTCTGAATAGCGAACAAATTCAACAAATAAAAGAAAACTGTATATTTGGGTCTAAATAACACTAATTACGTAGACTCATAATGTAAATACAGTTTTGTTTCTGAATAAGAATCATGTGACATTGATTCCATTATATTGCGTTACAAACGCGGAACGATTGAATAATTTTGACTGTTTCTGTTGTTTTTCGTTTACTTGATACACAACACATATCGTATTTTTAAAGTATCAAATGCATTGGCTATATAGCTGTCTGGATGGCCGAGTGGTTAAGACGGTAACATTTTAAACGGATAATTCTGGTTCGAGTACCGGCCGTGCTTAATGTTGTCCTTATTTTCGTCCTTAAATTAAAATCTGTTTAATTTAATGTTGCTCTACAGTTTCGATAATTTCGAACAGAAAATTAAGGCATTTACTGACACACTAAAATGCCCTAATCAGGGAATAAGTCCGTTTAAAAATGTTTTTGATAAATGAAGTGTGTTCGAACATAATCTGATAATTAAAGGAGCATGATGATATTTTGATCAGAAACGTAGAGTGAGTTGATTATTGTTTTTTGTTGTTTAGCATACGTATTCATTTGTAGCTGAAAAAAGACACTAAAAATATATCGTCTGTACAGAGGACTCGTAAGTAAGAACTCCTTATTCGCGAGGGATGACCTTAAATATACAAACGATCACTTTTAATTTTCTCTAATATAATAACATGAATAATTTACGAACGCATTTCTGACATTCGGGAAAATTGTATTATTTAAGTAGCAATTACTTAAACTTTAAGAAAATGAGCCGTCATAAATATGTAACATTCACCAAAGAGCAAAACATAAATATATATTTTACATCAGACATACCTTGATAACAATGTTTTTGAGAAATCCTGTAGCCTAGTTACGCGACATTTAGTCAGTGAGCGACGGGAGAGCAATACGACAACACGTATTGCTATTTACGCTGAAATGAATTTTATTTGTTCAACCATCATGAAACAATATATTTTCGATTCTGATTTCAAACTTATTCTTTTGATGACTATTCTAAGGGAAAATGTATCTTCTTTTTTTATTGCGTCATTGTATAAAGCACCAAGGATGGAGAAATAATGCCTTTTGACCGATACCCTTAGATGTATTTAACATGCACAACCGTTCAGACCATTTCTACTTCTATTTTTTTCTAATGGATACAGATACACACGAATATTGTAAAAATAATATACATCATTTTAAAAAAGAATTATAGAAAATTTTATATATATGTTAAAAAATTATTGCAATTGAAGATTGCTATCTCATATGTTAACCATATTAGATGGTTACGTTAACCGTATCTCTCTTTATCCTGTTTATCAGTGGTCGTTTGCTCGTGTGTATATGTGCGGTATGTTTGCTCTTAAAAGTGCTTTGCACCTATCATTATTTCGTAATGAAAGTAAGCGCATATGTATCATCGTTTATCGTCTGAATATACATACCATAGATACCCTTAATGTCGGACTAAACATGTCGAACATTATCTTGAAATGAATGTGTCGTGTTATTCAACATTCCTACATGTTAACACTAACTAAAAAAGAGAACGATCAAATTTCACTAAAACTCTGTTCACTCGACAAAGACAGTCTTACTTTTGAAAACATTGAGTAATATAGGAAAATTCACAGAAAAATACCCATACCATATTTTTAGTTATAGTGGCTGACATTTAAAAGAATACATGTCGTATCAGACTTTATTGATTTGAAAGGTCTCGAGTTTGTCGAACGAGACTGTTTGAAATGATGACAAGTAGGAGAAACTAAAACACAATCGGAACAAAGCGATGCATTATTTTTCAATTAATAAAACATGATATTCCTTCATAAGTTAACTAAGAAGTTTTCATCGAATCGTCTTTCATGATAGCATAATCCTATTAAGTAACATTAATAATCTTAAAACGCGGTCTGTCGTGCATTGCATCTTATCAATTTCTCGTTTAAAATACGATTCACGTTACTGATCTAATTCGTTTTTCAAAAGTGGATGTTGTATTGTCGCCTACGACGGGGTATGACTAAGCATGCTTCGCCGTTTAACTTCTCTTTCGACGATCGGAAACCAGTCGCGCTCACATTGATACGGGAGGCGGAACACTACAACGGGCGAGGCATGGTATGGTATTGCGCAAGGGGGGGGGGGGGTAGGGGTTAGGGTAAGGGTTAGTGTTAGGGGTCGGGTTAGGGTTTGGGTTAGCCTAAACCCAACCCTCACCCTAACCCGACCCCTAACTCTTACCCTAACCCTTTTTTGGGGTTATCACCCCTGACCATGCCTCGCCCGTTGTAGTTTTCCGCCTCCCCATTGATACACCTGTCGATAATACCCGAAAGGGGAGTTAGACAGTATAATTATATAGATAGATATTGAAAATACTTGGTGTGTTGTAGCCTACATTTGATAACTGTAGGGTTTTAAAATTTCCCGCCATGTGTCACTAGAAATGGCAATACGACTTGATATGTTTCCTATTTCGGTAATGTTTAAATTTACAATACAATTTCTTTGCCAACACTTATTACAGTAATTAAAACAAATCAATGTTTTACCCATTGATCTATAGGGCCCTCGTTTACCTGATCATGACGTTTCACAAAGTTTGAATAAAATGTTGAGGTGTGGTTTGCTCCAGTTATCGCTATAGGTAGTCCAGAGCCTTTGATGAGTTTTGCTATGGCGGCTCTGCAACCCTTTGGGTTATAAAACTGAGAGTTGAATTATTTCATCTACAATTATAGGTAATAATTGTCTAGTTATTTCAGAAGTTTGTGTCCCCATCAGGGGACTTAATAAATGTTCACGCACAGGACATCGCGGTGGTGAAGTGGATGAGGTGTCCGCCTAGCGATCGGGAGTTCGTGGGTTCACTACCCACTCGGGGAGCATTCTCATTATCTCCTCCATAGACACCTAGTACTTGTTCTTCCCAGGAAACGGACTCGATAATGTCCCTCTGCCTATAATGCTCTAAAGGGCGCTTGGCAGTATAAATAGATAGATAGGACAAAATGGCCGTTTATGCAGAATGTCTCCCATGTAGTGAAAGTGGCAATTTTTGTGGATAGAAACTTTAAACTGTTTATCTTTAAACTGAATAATAAAACGTAGCGCTTTTTTATGGGTTTGAGTTTACACTTCGTCTTAACAATTAATGCCTATTCAGGGCCCTCAATCTATCAAATCTGCCGCCGAATTTCAGTGGCAGTCCCCCACCTGAAAAGTATACTTTTTTCCCTTTTTTGGGGGGAAAATTCCCCCTAAAAAAAAATATATATTTTTTTAGTAGAAAGATGTGTCTTATCTCATGATTATTATATCTCAATTCTATTTCAATTTAATCTTTTCAAACATACTTAATTATGAAAAATGCAATGAATTTAGTGCAAACATGTACACATGTAATAATGAGAGAGTAAGTAAAAAAAATCCCCCAAAAAGGGAAACGCCGCGAAAATTCCCCCTCCTAAGGGCTGCGGACCCCTTCCCCCAAAGTAGTGTGAGGGCGCTGCTACTTCCATAAGCAAAGCAGTTTCACAATGTATACCTTACCGTATTTTAACTTCAGCGTACAGTTAATATAATATTGAAAGTCGCACCAGTCAAAAATCATAAAAAGCGACATTTAAAGTTATGGTAGCCAGAACTAACCTAACCGGATATATATGTATGTATGTATGTATGTATGTATGTAAGCATATTATGATTTTCAATAGCAACATGCTTAATCCTTGGTTAAGAAGAAAACAACTTACAAATGACACAAAAATGCAAATGAGTTTTATGTTTATTTTTGGCCTGCATTTGGTGAAATAATGATCACGTCGAAACATTTTTAAGAGAAAAACAGATTTAAGAGTTAAAATAAATTTGCAGAATAAAATCCATCATGGATATACTTTTTATTTTGTTTCAGCCCAGACTATTCGGCTTGTAAATGGTGCTAGATCAAGTCAGGGACGTCTTGAGGTTTTTCACAACAACACGTGGGGTACTGTCTGTGATGATAACTTTGACAGTAATGCAGCAGCAGTGGTTTGTCGCATGCTAGGATACACAGGGTTTGTTCCATTATTATGGAGTTTATATATTTGTTTTGATCACCTGAGCCGGTGATTTTATTCACCCAATTGGGTACAGGTACGGTACCCATACCATTGGGAAATTTTTGCATCGCGTCAAGAATGGCGTCTTTCTGGGCTGATGAGAGTCCAGGCACCCCCAGACTGCATAGCCTTATCACTAGACTACTGTCATCTTTGACAATTTTTGTTGCAGTGTACTGAGGGGAATAAGTGGACCTCGCTTACATTAATGATCTACCAGATAGCATCAAAAGTAGGGCTTGCCTCTTTGCTCATGATACTGTCGTTTATCTTACCATCAAATCCTTATCTTCCGCAGAAAGTTTACAGCTGGATCTTCACCTTTTAGAGTTATGGGAGCGGGAATGGTCTATGGAATTCAACCCCGACAAGTGTGAGATCCTAAGAATGCATAAAAAATGACAGCCTGTCATATTCCCCTATAGGTAACCTAACATAGAACTCAGGTCAACTGAACAGTCCAAATATTTATGAGTCACCTTTAAGGTCAAAATCTCAATTGGGCCCCTCATATAAACAACATTTCCTCAAAGGCCAAAATACTCTCCGTTTCATTAAAAGGAATGTCAAAACTGACAATAAAAAGGTCAAAGAAGCTGCTTACAAAACATATGTCCGCCCCCAAGTTGAATACTGTTCCACAGTGTGGGACCCCTGGCAGAAATACCGTATATACAAAATTGAAATGATCCAGAGATCTGCAGTCTGTTTACATATATAACGACTACAGTTACACCAGGCCAGTAGGGTTTCCGATATGATTTCAGTCCTAAATTGGAAAACCCTAGAACATAGAAGACGCCAGGCCACTCTTGTAATGTTTTATAAAAATGAGAAATGAGTTAGTTACAGTGGATCGTCACCATCTTATTCCCACCAGAAACCTAAATGACCTAATCCCACATTCCAGAACAAATTACCACCTAAACTCCTTCTTTCCCAGGGCTATCAGGCTATTGAACTGTCTACCTACCTATATACAGTCGAGCCCGAACCTACTGACCTATGTCAGTCGATTGGATTCTCATTTACTCTAGACCCCTTACTTCTGTTTTTAACCTTAGTTCTCCTGTAGATCTTTTACCATTCTTTGCAGATTATTAAAAAAAAAACTAAGACGATGTTTTCCAGATATATGGCTGACTGTGACAGACTGAGATCTTGACAGGGACTGACTATGGCTGACTGTGACAGACTGAGATCTTGACAGGGACTGACTATGGCTGACTGTGACAGACTGAGATCTTGACAGGGACTGACTATGGCTGACTGTGACAGGCTGAGATCATCTTGACAGGGACTGACTATGGCTGACTGTGACAGACTGAGATCATCTTGACAGGGACTGACTGTGGTTGGCTGTGACAGACTGAGATCATTTTGACAGGGACTGGCTGTGACAGTATCAGACTGTACAACAGTAACTGACTGCTGCAGTGGACTTACCACCTAGTCACTACACATAGGTTTTTTAAAGAAAGATGTTAGAAGAGTGTTATTCACTCTTTTCTTTTTCTTTTTTTTTTTACGGTAACTTTTCCAATTGTGCGACATTTTGGTGACAGTTAACGTAAAGCGAGTTGACAGTTATAATAAATCGGCAGAGGGATTTAATAACTGTCGTAAAATTTATACAGTACAATACGGCATGTACGGTATGTGAACCATAATTGGACGGGTACCAAACGGTGTTTTGTATGATTTCGAGCGAATTTGTTCTGTTGTAAAATTCAATTTTCTTGAACTATATAATAGAGAGGATAAAGCTTTTGCTGGGGGAATTTTTCGTGCCGGAAAGGGGAAAAATCCAGCCTAGTTTGGTGGGGGGAGAAGCCGATATTCGGCGTCAGTTATATTTGGTAAAAAAAACCTGCATGCTGTTATTTCATTTTTGCAAAAGGTGAAAGTGAATAACTGGCATCAGAGTTGAGGTGGTCTCAACACTTAGAACTGACATATCCACTATTTTAACCAAATAAAACACATCTATAAATACACATTTTGAACATGATGCAAACTCTTAAGTATAAATATTAAACATTTAATATCAATTAATATTGTCTTATTTTGTAAATATTATAACCCCTAAACATGTAATGTGTAATTGCTTGGTTAATGATTTTGTTTCCTACCTTGCCTTTATTTCCAAACATTCTTAATTTATATTTAAGTAACAGAATTCAGCGATTTTTTCTTCTTTATAAAGTAGTGAAAAACGGCACTTTCCCAATGGGGCAAAAACAACTAAAAATTTCCCAATTGCTGTCCTTAAAAATCCCACTCCCCCCAAACAAGTTTTTTTTTTTAAATAAAATGGAACTTAAGAAGTTAATTTCCCTATGCACCTCTATGGCTTGAACATAACTTAATATAATATTTACAACTTGACAACACTTAGTTATCATTTGTAAAATTATTTTTTAGCAACAAATAAAATACACCAATTTTCCAATCTGAATACTTCACGACACGAATGTTTCCATTTTCAGTTTTTTTCGCGCTAATTTTTCTCAATGGGACTGGTATCAGTATTTTTTCCAATAGGGCAAAAACAGGGGGTAATCACGTGACAAACAAGATGGCAACGTCCATGCCGAGGCCGGTATTTTTTGTCGTTATATACCCTTTATTACTTTTATTATTTTTTATATTCCGTTCACTTTCCAGCCATATTAGGAAAAAAGTAACTGGCTTCTATTTCATAGTCATATTAGCTCTATATCTCGACTTTATCAGATGCAAAATGACCTAATTAGGGCTCCACTCAGAAAATGTGCGGGGAGTAAAGAAGATATATAAAGCGAATTTAGATACGAAATAAGCGCTGATCACCATTTTTACTGATATACCTGGAAAGTGAGCGTCATTTAAAAAATAAACAGAAGTAATAAAGGTTATAGAACGGCGAAAAATAACTGTCTCGGTATGGACGCCGTCGCCATGGAAGTTCCATTAATTTTGTTAAAAAACCACATAGCCAACTGTGGTTTATCAAACCGTGCTGTTATTAACTGCTTTGATGGTACATGTTCATAAGGATTTAATTGATTGTTACTCAAGAAGTGGTTAATTAACACTGGAATATAAATGTTCAAACTTTAAGGGTATTCCATTAAATTTAGACAATAACAATTGCCAAGAAAAATTATTTAATGTGTAACCATCATGTTAGTTTTTTCCAGACATATAGGTTCTAGTTTTGTATTTATATTATGTGCATGGGATTCACTGTTGTTTGTTTGTAGATTTATTTGTTTTAGTTCTAACTTTACTTTTGCGATACTTCAATGTTGAATTTTGGGTAGCTTTAAAGTACAAAATATGGCTGTGAAAATGTTTGAACAACCAACTACATTTGTACCTTCAGTAAATACAGAGTACAATAATTGAAGTCTATACTTAGTTCATTATCAGTAAAAACATTTGCATGAAAATACAAGTTTCAAAATGCACTTATTTCACATCAATGTCTTAAAAAGACATCAATTAGAGCAGCAAATTTAATATGGCTAATTATTGTGAATAAAAGCTTGCTTATATGACTACCATCCCTTTTTGCCAACCAGTTGGCAGAGTCTAACCTATGCAGGTGCGAGTGACATCAGTTGTACTCTTCTATGGTAAAAGTTAAAATGGATTACCACTTTATTAAGGCCACATTTATGACACTATCATGATCAAACTTTTTCAGAATGTTTATCTTTTTATGTCCCCCACCCACTATAGTGGGAGACATATTGTTTTTGCCCTGACTGTTGGTTGGTTTGCGCCAACTTTAACATTTGCAATAACTTTTGCAATATTGAAGATAGCAACTTGATATTTGGCATGCATATGTATCTCATGGAGCTGCACATTTTGAGTGGTGAAAGGTCAAGGTCATCCTTCAAGGTCAGAGGTCAAATATAAGTGGCAAAAATCGCTAATTTTATGAATACTTTTGCAATATTGAAGATAGCAACTTGATATTTGGCATGCATTTGTATCTCATGGAGCCGCACATTTTGAGTGGTGAAAGGTCAAGTTCAAGGTCATCCTTCAAGGTCAAAGGTATAAAAAAAAGCGGCACAGAAGGTGGCATAGTTTTTCTGACAAACACATTTCTTGTTTTATATTAGGGCCTTTTTTGAATCTGGGGTGAAAAGTTAGGTCACAAGGTCAAGTATTTGCCAATTAATGTTCCTTGAACTGGAGTGAGCACTTGAAGGCTATTATGGCCCTCTTGTTTCATATTTTATTATCTGTTATTTACTAAGTTCATTATCCTTAACAAAAGGCCAGTATTTTCAGGGATGGTAATTATGCATTTAAGAGCACTATCTGTTGGTTATTGTCTACATTACTTTTCAAGTAAATTTTTTACGTGAATCATCCAGTATTGGCATGCAGGATACTTGGTGTTTGGAATTGCTTTGAGTTCTGGTTGATAAATACTATTTTTAATCACATTTACACAAAAATAAGGCATTGTGGAAAGCCAGCATGATTTGTTTACTGCACAATTATTTCTAACAAATGACAATTTTGTTGATATCTGATTTCTTAAAAAAATGACTGCGTCTGTAGGGCAGTAATTTTTTATAAGATTTGTCAGCAGTGTATCCAGTGTAGTAGTCATTAAAGGAGGTGTGCTTTGTTTAGCTCATACCAATTAACTAGTCCTTGTCATTAGAAAACAACATGTTAAATACAAAATGTTTTTTTACTTTTCTTTTAAAAAAGCACAAAAAACTATTTTAATATGTTGTTGTTCACAAATCGTTGTTTATTATTTTCCCTCACTAAAGTAAGAGGGATATAAAATTTTCACAGTCCTTCATTCTGTCCATCAGTCCGTCCATCTGTCACAAAATTTATTTTTGGTGGAGGATATCAATTAAAAAAATTAGCTTGTTTTGATCAGTGTTTTGGCTGATGAAAATACAGCCCTTGAAAAACAATACACAAACTGGGAATGGACAGCTTTACTACATTATCTTTTTACAGACAATGTCACGTATCGCTTAATACACAGTGATGCATTCTTAGTAGTAAATTTGATTGCAAATATAAGTCAAGAAGTGTTTGTGGATTACAATAGTTAAGAATGCCATTGACTAAGCTAATTTGGTATTGAAAAACATTCAACGTTTGGAATTAAATGGTTTCTCTGGATCTAAAATTGATTGGTCTTCCCTAAATATCAATGCAAATTAGTGTCCCAATTATAATAAAAGCCAATAATAATAATGATTTTGCAGCATTTATGTTGAAGGTCAAATGAAAAACATGACCACCAATAGGTGGAGTGGGAGCTGGGCAATTTAACTTATAGGGCTGTAATAAAACCTTGTAAAGACTAGCTGTCATATTTATCGTAATCTTAATGAAACTTGCTCTGAAAGTGATTTTTAATTGATATCTTGGTCAAATTCGACATTGGTTTTGATCTTATGAAACACATGGCCACCAGTTGGTGGGGCAGTTTACCTTACATGCCTTCAGGGAAATCTCGGAAGCTCTTTAAAAGTCACAATGTTTACCACATTAGAATAACAATTGATAAGATCATTTGTTTTAATGACATTATTAACATATAAGCATAGTTAAAAATAGGTTATTGGTGAAAAGCAAGATAAGAAGCCATATTTCTTACAAGAACATTACAAAACCTATCTACTGTAGGCCTCAGGTGAGCGAACTAGTACCTTTGGCCTTCTTGTTCAATAATAAGAAATTCATTTCATCTCTAAATTCTGAGCTCTGTGAGTTAAACCTTAGCAAATATAATGTAAAAACAAACACAAATTTTTGCACAATTTAATAGTATTTGTAATCAAAACAAAAACATCTTATTTGTAGTAAAAATGTAAATTATTTTTTCTCAAATCCAAAGGCCCTGGACCAATTAAAGAAAAGGTAAATAAATCAATGAGCTATGTAATTATTCTTGGCAGGAACCTGTTTGCAGCCAGGGATGCGGCCACCTATGGACAGGGTGTGGGCCAGATATGGTTGGATGACGTGACGTGCAATGGTACTGAGTCAAGTTTGTTTAACTGCCGGGCCAATGCTTGGGGCGTAACCAACTGTCAACATAACGAAGATGTCGGAGTGGATTGTAACCCTAGTGAGCATACTGCAGTAAACTATTTTGCAGTAATATTTTCTGTAACCAGCATCAAAATAATGAAAAAAACACTAAAATTAAACTAAATTATTTGACAAAGGATTGAACAATCAAAATTCATGTAAAGTTAACCAATGTTTAGAGCACATAGTGCTTTTAGGATATTTTTATTATACTATATTTATTATATTATTATTAGGGCTTTTCAGTCTAAATATTATTTTTTCAATCACTTCATTTTTTAAGCTGTTAAGAGCCTGAAGATTGTTACATACAAACAGTATGTTACATTAGTGAACTTTATAATGATCTATAAATTGATTAAAAAAAGTTAACCACTAAATGCTTTTAGTTCCCTACCGGTTTCACCGGAGGGCACTTATGGTTTGCGCTCTGTCAGTCTGTCTGTCAGTCTGTCTGTCCGTCACACTTTTCTGGATCCTGCGATAACTTTAAAAATTCTTCATATTTTTTCATGAAACATGGACAGACGGCAATATGGACATTATGCACGTCATTTCATTTTGTTCATACGTCAAAAATTCTGGTTGTTATGGCAAAAATTAGACTAGAAATACTGCTGAAATGGTAGTTTTCTGGATCCTGCGATAACTTTAAAAGTTCTTCATATTTTTAGCTCACCTGAGCACAATGTGTCAACATTTTTCCTTGTGAACACTCTAGAGGCCACATGTATGGTCCGATCTTCATGAAACTTGGTCAGAACATTTGTCTCATTGGTACCTTGACTGAGTTCGAAACTGGGTCATGCTGGGTCAAAAACTAGGTCACTAGGTAAAAAAAAAGAAAATTCTTGTGAACACTGTAAAAGTCACATTTGATGCCCAATCTTCATGAAACTTTGTCAAAATGTTTGTCTAATGATATGTTGGTTGACTTTAAAAATGGTTCCGGTCCATTGAAAAACATGGCCACCAGGGGGCGTGGCAGTATTCCTTATATGGCTATAGAGAAACCTTGTGAACACTCTAGAAGTCAAAACTTTTGCCCAATCATCATGAAACTTGGTCAAAACATTGGTTTCATTGAAATCTCGGACAAGTTCAAAAATGGTCGAGATCGATGAAATAACATGGCCACCAGGGGGCGGGGCAGTTTTCTCTATATTTCTTTATATGGCTATAGTAAAACACTCTAGAGGCCACATTTATTTTCCGATCTTCATTAAACTTGCCTAGAAGAAATTTGACCCAATGATATCTTGGATGAGTTCAAAAATGGTAACCTTTGCTTGAAAGACATGGCTGCCAAGGGGCGGGGCATTTTTCCTTATATGGCTATATATATGGCTATAGTAAAACCTTGTTAACACTCTAGAGGCCACATTTATTGTCCAATCTTCATGAAATTTGGTCAGAAGATTGGTCTCAATGATATCTTGGATGAGTTTGAAAATAATTATGTTTGCTTGAAAAACATGGCTTCCAAGGGGCGGGGCATTTTTCCTTACATGGCTATAGTAAAATCTTGTTAACACTCTAGAGGCCACATTACTGTCTGATCTTCATGAAACTTGGTCAGAAGATTCATCCCGATGATATCTTGGACAAGTTCAAAAATGATGCCGGTTGGTCGAAAACATGGTTACCAGGGGGCGGGGCATTTTTCCTTATATGGCTATTGTAAAACCTTGTGAACACTCTAGAGGCCACATTTATTTTTTCGATCTTCATGAAACTTGGTCAGAGTTGGAAGATTTGTCCCAATAATATCTTGTTATCTCAGGTGAGCGACATTGGGCCTTTCAGGCCCTCTTGCTTCATGAAACTTGAAACATGGATAGATTGCAATATGGACATTATGCGCGTCATTTCATTTTGTTCCTACGTCAAAAATTCTGGTTGCTATGGCAACAAATACAAAAAAATTAAAAAATTCTGGCAATGGTGGAAACGGGGGCCATATTTCTTGGCAATCTCTTGTTGTAAGTATTTATTATGTAAACATTATCCATGTTGGTTGAACCTCACATTTCAATTCAATTAGTTCCCAGCCTCACACACACTGTTTATACAATCCAATATAATGAAAACCAGTCGATTACAGCGCCACCAAACACAGTTACTTCCCTTAGCTGTTATTAATGACTTATTTGAATTCTGAGTACCATAATTACTTTAAGTTTGAGGACACTTATAATTTTTTAAATTTCTTTTAGTGTCCAAAAATTTGGATACACACAACCACAAATATTTCCCAAAATCATTATGTCCAAAAAATAAAGAGCCAGCCTGAAAAAATATTCCCGTTAGATTTATGTTTTGACATTCCTGTGTATTACAATATTCCCTTGCTGATGACATGATAGCATTTTATTTTAAATACCAAGTTGTAGAGTAGTAATAACTTAATCTACTTTACTGAAAAACAAATCGAGTTTCACAGATGAAGAAATAAAAAGCCTTTACGTAATTATATGATCATGTTTTGATGTGACTCTATATGATCAAACAGATTGTATTGCTTTGCAAGCGATTGGTATATTTGTCTCCAGATATATCCTAATGCGAATGATTTTGTTTGATTGAATTGACTATAATGAAGCCTTCCCTATATGCAATGGTAAACAAATTGGAAAAAAACTGGATAGAAAATATAAAAAAAGAGACTTGAAATTCTGTTACATTTGCAGACTTGGATGCCCAGGTAACGTTGAGACTGGCTGATGGCCCCACTGGTAATGTAGGGCGTGTCGAGGTGTTCTACAACAACACCTGGGGGACAATCTGTGATGATGGCTGGACTGGAGAAGCAGCACAGATCGTTTGTAACAGTCTTGGGAATGTGAAGTAAGAGGAACTGTGGGAATTGATTTTTGCTTTTTGGCCCCCCCCCCATTTTTTTTAAATAAAAAAATGAAAGATTTACTTCACAGACAATATTTTTGTTGCCCTGCATTGTACAGAATACTCATTTTTTATTTTCTAAGCTATTTCACAACAGACCAATTTTTTTCCCATATTAATTAAGTTTAACACTTTGGAGGCTGGGAAATTTGTTGTCTGCTAAAATGTCGTCTGCTGAATTTCTAATATTAGCATTTTCTTCGATTTTTTCAAAGAATAGCAAACATTTTGGATCCTGATGAGACGCCACATTTGCAAAGGCCTTCAAAATTCAGTTCCAGCGCTGAAAGAGTTAATGGTTCTTATCCACTGAGTAGATGCAAAAGTATTTTTGAGTAAATGATGTCATGGGCTTTGTCATGGCTTTGAACACGATGACACTATTTATTATTAAATACAGTCTGACTTAGTTTAATCCTGATGTTAAGTAAATTTTGGGGAGAGAATGACTGTACTTGTTAGGATAAATGTTACATTGCATCTTACATGTCCTGTACAGAGAGATATAGGCATTTTAAGACAGTGAAATTTTCTTATTCCATTTTTTTGCTTATGAAATTCTAAAAGTAAACAGTGTTTTTTTTGTTTAAATTCGGGTTTATTAGGGGGACCCTGGTTTCCCAATAGGATAAAGGATATATTTTTCCTAAATGAGACCTAAAAATTCCCAAATGAATGTTTCCACAAAAAAGTTCTTTTTTAAGTATAAACATTTAATTTATCTCAAGCTTTATTAGTTGAACAGCAGTTAATGTTATATTGTTATCACTTGTATTCTCAATTTTACAGTAAAAAATCAAAAACACTAATTTAACAATTTTAGTCAAAACAATGCATTTTTCCCAGCCCAAAATGAGGAAAAAAATACTGGTAAAATAAGAGAGTTTTTAACATAATATTTGATAAGCTGAAAATCTAAAAGCTGGATAATGAGATGAACTGCATGTTTGCACTTATTAAAAAGGATTTTAGTTTAAAATGGGAATTTTAGGCAGACATTTGGGATAGAAACAAATCTGTTGAGATTATGAATGGAGATGAAGCGCGGCTCAAAATTTTACCAAAAACAGGCACTGATAATGTACTCATATTATATAGGCACTGATAATGTACTCATATTATATAGGCACTGATAATGTACTCATATTATATAGGCACTGATAATGTACTCATATTATATAGGCACTGATAATGTACTCATATTATATAGGCACTGATAATGTACTCATATTATATAGGCACTGATGATGTACTCATATTATATAGGCACTGATAATGTACTCATATTATATAGGCACTGATAATGTACTCATATTATATTCATCTCAAACCATGCTGTTCCAAACTCTACTAGCTTAGTGCAAAGCAATGAAAATAAAAAATATTCCAGTTGTTAATAATAGCACATTCGATAGATATGGCCTTGAACAAAAAGAAAATCGTAGTATTTTATGGTAATTACTGTTTAATGTTCATTTCAGTTCATTGGCTATTCCACTTGGCAATGCATTCTTTGGAAATGGTACTGGACCGATCTGGTTGGACGATGTTGTGTGCACTGGAAGGGAGGCGGGGCTAGGGGCGTGTCAGCACAAACCATGGGGACAGAGCAACTGCGGTCATGCGGAAGATGCAAGTGTCATGTGCTTACCTGCTAGTAAGTGGGCGTCTGTATAAATGGGCCGTGCTCGTTTCAAGAAAGTCTCTTCTTAGCAAAAATCAAGTTAGGCAGAAAGTGTCATCCCTGCGGACATGTTCCTGATTGGAATATCCTGAATTTTAATCTACACAAATTTTGCAAATTGAGAAGAAAATTTATAAATTCATATGAAAAAGATCTGGTTCTCATAAAAAATTGTCAGTTCATTAGTTAAAGAAAATTAATGTATTTCTTAATGTCATTGTAATTTTTAAAGATCCTTGTTATACAAGATTTTAATTTTATAAACTGTCAAACCAATTCTCCTTTGGACAGGGTTTTTGTTTCGGGTTTTTGTTTCAAACAATAAAAAAGAAAACATCGTCATCAGTGTTTGAAATTGGCCATATATTCTAAACACTGAGGATGATAAAAAACAACAAGTGTTAGTGCAAAAGTTGTACATGAACTGACTTTTTTTACTGAAATAAATAGTATGTTAGTCATATTATTTAACATATTTTACAGGGCTCAACATTAACGGTTGTCCTATTGCCCTAGGCAAGTAAAAGTTGGGTCCGGGAAAGTTACTTTATAATCTAGTATCTAGTTGTCCGCCTAGGCAAGTGCAAAAAAGAACAAAGCATTTAATTTAGACTTTAATAAGACTTAAATTGCTGTAATCATTTTGTTAAATGTGCAAAAATAAAGAAGGTTTTGTGTATCATATTGATCTTCATAAAAAATATGAGGTTAACAGTTATTGTGATATTTCATGTTTGGGCAAATGGCTTTACGTTCAGGGCAAGTAGATTTTCTAAGTACTTGCCCGGCAGGACAAGTTGGTTTTTAGGTTAATGTTGAGCCCTGTTTAATTGAATCATACGTTTTTCTTGTTTTGATGAAAAAATCCTAATGGATTTCCTTGTTATCCAGCAGCAAAATCCTCTTGTACATAAATATGAAAAATAAAATTTCATACTTTAACCCAATTATGCCTAGCGTCTAGAAAAAAGGCCTTGGCAAACAGGTAGACCCAGATGAGACGCCGCATAATGCGGCATCTCATCAGGGTCTGCCCTGTTTGCTTAAAGGAATTTCTTTAAGAAATATTCTAAATATAGAAATAAATATACTAGACATCCCTAATTTTGGAAATAAATTGATCCAAGTTAGAAGGATGGGAGAGTCCATAAGGCATAAATGGGTTAATATTCTTTTATTCAAAAATGCGTATAAAGTGTAGTAGAAAATGTTATGTTTCAGCGAAACTGTTTGTTATCAAGTTGTAATATTCTTCATAGTATGATGATGGTGTCACTTGATATGTTTCCTATTTAAGATGGCACTGAAAATGTTTAAATCATTTCCAGACACTCAGATGAATGTAACTATGCGCCTGGTTGGAGGTACGAGCAGATTCCAAGGACGTGTGGAGGTGCTTGTCTATAACATATGGGGCACCGTTTGTGATGACAACTTTGCCGACCAGGAAGCCACAGTTGCCTGTCGAATGGCCGGATTTCCCAAGTTTGTGAATTAGATTTAAGAATTTTCATTGATTTTGATTTATCCAATATTCAAAGTAGACTTGGTTCACATGGATTTAGATGTAACTGCAATTAAATCTTCAGTTTAAAATTTTATTTGTAAACATTGCCTGTTATAGATATGAAGATGTGAATTCCCTCAGACCTTTCATGTAAAATCAGATTAATTTGCAAGATACATATATGTACATATTGATTCAGTTATTAAACATGAATGACCATTTTCAAACTGATAGACGTGAAACGCTGAAGGAAATTATGACGGTCCATCAGAAACAAGCATACTCTTGAATTCATTGGCAGGGCAATTAACTTAATGGTTATAATTTGATGGACAAAGTTTTAACCAATTCAGGGAACTTGGACTGAATTTTTTGAAAAACCTGTCTTGTAAAAAAATCATAAAATCTCTTTGTTATTCTATCTTATTATGTATGACGGAAAAGATCTCATGCTCAATAGCAGGGTAAACTTAATTGTAAGACCTTTTTGAAAGCTTCACGTTTTAAAGGCTTTTTTTCCAAGTCTAAGATACTGATGAGCAACAAACAACAAGAAACCTGAACTGCCTGCATGTTACTTGAGTGAGCAACAAACAACAAGAAACCTGAACTGCCTGCATGTTACTTGAGTGAGCAACAAACAACAAGAAACCTGAACTGCCTGCATGTTACTTGAGTGAGCAACAAACAACAAGAAACCTGAACTGCCTGCATGTTACTTGAGTGAGCAACAAACAACAAGAAACCTGAACTGCCTGCATGTTACTTGAGTGAGCAACAAACAACAAGAAACCTGAACTGCCTGCATGTTACTTGAGTGAGCAACAAACAACAAGAAACCTGAACTGCCTGCATGTTACTTGAGTTAGCAACAAACAACAAGAAACCTGAACTGCCTGCATGTTACTTGAGTGAGCAACAAACAACAAGAAACCTGAACTGCCTGCATGTTACTTGAGTGAGCAACAAACAACAAGAAACCTGAACTGCCTGCATGTTACTTGAGTGAGCAACAAACAACAAGAAACCTGAACTGCCTGCATGTTACTTGAGTGAGCAACAAACAACAAGAAACCTGAACTGCCTGCATGTTACTTGAGTGAGCAACAAACAACAAGAAACCTGAACTGCCTGAATGTTACTTGAGTGAGCAACAAACAACAAGAAACCTGAACTGCCTGCATGTTACTTGAGTGAGCAACAAACAACAAGAACCCTGAACTGCCTGCATGTTACTTGAGTGAGCAACAAACAACAAGAAACCTGAACTGCCTGCATGTTACTTGAGTGAGCAACAAACAACAAGAAACCACCTGAACTGCCTGCATGTTACTTGAGTGAGCAACAAACAACAAGAAACCTGAACTGCCTGCATGTTACTTGAGTGAGCAACAAACAACAAGAAACCTGAACTGCCTGCATGTTACTTGAGTGAGCAACAAACAACAAGAAACCTGAACTGCCTGAATGTTACTTGAGTGAGCAACAAACAACAAGAAACCTGAACTGCCTGCATGTTACTTGAGTGAGCAACAAACAACAAGAAACCTGAACTGCCTGCATGTTACTTGAGTGAGCAACAAACAACAAGAAACCTGAACTGCCTGCATGTTACTTGAGTGAGCAACAAACAACAAGAAACCTGAACTGCCTGCATGTTACTTGAGTGAGCAACAAACAACAAGAAACCTGAACTGCCTGCATGTTACTTGAGTGAGCAACAAACAACAAGAAACCTGAACTGCCTGCATGTTACTTGAGTGAGCAACAAACAACAAGAAACCTGAACTGCCTGCATGTTACTTGAGTGAGCAACAAACAACAAGAAACCTGAACTGCCTGCATGTTACTTGAGTGAGCAACAAACAACAAGAAACCTGAACTGCCTGCATGTTACTTGAGTGAGCAACAAACAACAAGAAACCTGAACTGCCTGCATGTTACTTGAGTGAGCAACAAACAACAAGAAACCTGAACTGCCTGCATGTTACTTGAGTGAGCAACAAACAACAAGAAACCTGAACTGGCTGCATGTTACTTGAGTGAGCAACAAACAACAAGAAACCTGAACTGCCTGCATGTTACTTGAGTGAGCAACAAACAACAAGAAACCTGAACTGCCTGCATGTTACTTGAGTGAGCAACAAACAACAAGAAACCTGAACTGCCTGCATGTTACTTGAGTGAGCAACAAACAACAAGAAACCTGAACTGCCTGCATGTTACTTGAGTGAGCAACAAACAACAAGAAACCTGAACTGCCTGCATGTTACTTGAGTGAGCAACAAACAACAAGAAACCTGAACTGCCTGCATGTTACTTGAGTGAGCAACAAACAACAAGAAACCTGAACTGCCTGCATGTTACTTGAGTGAGCAACAAACAACAAGAAACCTGAACTGCCTGCATGTTACTTGAGTGAGCAACAAACAACAAGAAACCTGAACTGCCTGCATGTTACTTGAGTGAGCAACAAACAACAAGAAACCTGAACTGCCTGCATGTTACTTGAGTGAGCAACAAACAACAAGAAACCTGAACTGCCTGCATGTTACTTGAGTGAGCAACAAACAACAAGAAACCTGAACTGCCTGCATGTTACTTGAGTGAGCAACAAACAACAAGAAACCTGAACTGGCTGCATGTTACTTGAGTGAGCAACAAACAACAAGAAACCTGAACTGCCTGCATGTTACTTGAGTGAGCAACAAACAACAAGAAACCTGAACTGCCTGCATGTTACTTGAGTGAGCAACAAACAACAAGAAACCTGAACTGCCTGCATGTTACTTGAGTGAGCAACAAACAACAAGAAACCTGAACTGCCTGCATGTTACTTGAGTGAGCAACAAACAACAAGAAACCTGAACTGCCTGCATGTTACTTGAGTGAGCAACAAACAACAAGAAACCTGAACTGCCTGCATGTTACTTGAGTGAGCAACAAACAACAAGAAACCTGAACTGCCTGCATGTTACTTGAGTGAGCAACAAACAACAAGAAACCTGAACTGCCTGCATGTTACTTGAGTGAGCAACAAACAACAAGAAACCTGAACTGCCTGCATGTTACTTGAGTTCTGTTCTAGTTTTATGCTGGTCGAGTTATAGCCATTTTCTCTTTACGTCTTAGCGGGAAAGGAATAAACATGGTTATCTACTTAGCATATAGCGTTTCATCCGTTTTCTGAATTCACACCTATTTTTTTAAGTGGTGGAAGCGTAATTCGAGGCACTAGCTTTGGAGGTGCGAAGGGTCCAATCTGGATGGATGATGTGGACTGTAACGGAACTGAGACCTCCCTACAGCAGTGTGTCCACAAGCCATGGGGTGTGAGCAACTGTGGGCATGACGAGGATGTAGCCGTCCAGTGCAACACAGGTGTGTGCTTTAACCATGTGCATGCTGGGAAATTTTTCGTCTGCTAAAATGTTGTCTGCTGAATTTCAAAAATTAGCATTTTCTTCGATTTTTTTCAAAGAATACTATCAGAATAGTTAACAGTTTGGATCCTGATGAGACGCCACGTTCTGTGGTGTTTCATCTGGATCAAAACTGTTTGCAAAGGCCTTCAAAATTCGGTTCCAGCACTGAAAGAGTTAAACCTTTTCCCCATAAAAAGCAAAGTGCAAAGAAAAAAACTGCTTTTGCAACCAGCATAAAACCAGAACAGCCTGCAAGTAACCCGCAGTCTGTTCAGGTTTTATGCTGTTTGCTGCATAGGTATCTAATGGTTGGAAATAAAGCCTTCAAAACTTGAATTTAGGAATAAAGGTATTTAATTGAATTTAACAAATTCATCAAAATACATATCTAAGTGGTAAAGGATTAACCCTTAACTGCTCTGTTACTCTTTTGACCCATTTTTAGTCCCTAAGAATATCAAATTTAATTAAAGACCTTTATGTATCAATTAAAGTTCTAGAGGCTTTAACTCAAACTCTTAGATACTGATGAGCAGCGAACAGCATAATACCTGAACAGACTGCGAGTAATTCCCAGGCTGTTCTGGTGTAATGCTGGTTTTCATATAGCCATTTTCACTTTGCATCTGAGTTGGAAAGGGTTTAATCTATTTTACATCTAAGAAAAATACAGACTGAAACAATCAACAAAATGCATGTTGGTGGAAAAAAGTCTGTATCTTGCTACAGGCTGTATATCTTGGTCTGGTATTACCACATCAGCTAGACTAAATTCCCCATATACTTTATAGTAATTTTGATGACATGAATTTGTTTTTGGATTTATATAATCTGGCATTTTTGTTTGGTCTTGAATTTGTGGTTTATGTCTTGTGTCTCATATAAGACTTCTGACTAGTATGTTTTTTTGACACATGTTATCATGGTTGAAGGACCGGCAAAAATCTGCAACAGTAAGTACAAGTCACTGGAATGATACCTTCTCTTGGAATAATGTATGAGCCTTATATCATTATAAATAACTACTACAATTCAGCATTCTGTTTTTATCCTATGAGATGATGTGTCATGCACAACAACCATGTGGATACTTTATGGAGGAAGGTCAGATGTTGTGGTTAAAGGTCAAAGTAAACGGCTTAATTGTAAAGATAGGGCTTTTACTGACTGCAACTTTCCCATTGAAGGATTTCAAAACAATATTGCACAAATGTTCAGCTCCATGAGACATTGTGATCATTGAAAGTATGAAATGGCGTTTGTCAAGGTCAGGGTCATACTTTAGGGTCAAAGGTTAAAAAATAAAGCACTGTATTGTTAAAAAAAGGGCTTCTTGGCTCTATACCTTGACCATGTCCTGAAGGAGTTTATAATGATTTATGCAATGGTGTGTCTCATACAAGACAACATGGCTATCTTCAAGGTCTAGGTTAAACTTGAAGGTCAAAAGTCAATATTCAGATCTTTATTGTCTACATAGGACTTGTCTTGACTTTATCTTCCCCATGCACTGTAGGATTTTGAAATAACTTTGATATTTAAAAAGTCTTGATCTACCTTGTCTATTTGGTTGATATTTGCTAGGCACATTACCAAATATTCAGCTGCGATTGGCTGGCAGTAACCTAGGCAACCAAGGTCGTGTGGAGGTCCTGTACAATAACACGTGGGGCACTGTGTGTGATGATCGCTGGTCGGCAGCAGACGCAGCTGTGGTCTGCAGGCAGCTGGGACAGCCATTGTAAACATGAGAATCTTGTTTTAATATTCTTGTGATTTTTATTGACACGTTTAATTGATTTATTTGTATTTTGCATGAAAACATCATTAATGGGCGAGCCAAAGTAAACTTGAAAATCTAGTATATTTTTGTGATTTTTATTGACTTTAGGGTCAATTTTTAGTGATTTATTTGTATTTTGCATACATACATACATTCATACATCATTCATGGGACAGCCATTCTTAACATGAGAATCTTGTTCATACTTGCCATACATCCCAATTTTATGAAGCACAGTCCTGCTTCTGGTCTTTTTTTCCCGCTTTCCGATTGGAGACTAATTTTCCCAACATTTGTATAAAAAGTAAGATGGTTCTATAAGTTACTTTCAAACTCGCTTAGCAAGATCTAACTGGTTTAAACTAACCATTGAGTATCCCTTAATGACCCCCTTATGGTCTCAATTATCCACAAGTAAGCGTGTACTATAATTGTTGTTTTCATCTTTGTAGCAATTTATCAGTAAATAAAGGGCTTTATAACGATTTCAGGAGATGGTGTTTTTATAAAAGGTTATTGCTAACTTGTTTTTAAAGATATTATGTTGACAACTTCTTTATAAATAAAAATATTAAAAGTTATGAAATGATCTTGATATCAATATTTTCCAATAAAATCCATTATCAAATAAATGTGGAAAAAAATGGTAAAAATGTGTACACATATGTGCACAAGTTTCAATTGTACTTCTAGTCATGATATCTTGTCATCTCTTAAAAACTTATTGGCAAAATTCACAATCTCTTGCCAAACAAAAACATCTTTGTTCATCAGCTATGGGTATTTACGTTTTTCTCCCTTCACCCTGGACAGTTTAATTTACTTTGTTTGAGGTGAAGAGTAAAAACTTGTTTTTGCGTCCCAGTTCTGGAGCAGCCCCGATCAGTCTGGGGGGTTTCGGTGGAGGGACTGGTCAAATTCTTCTGGACGACGTGGAATGCATTGGCACAGAAACCAGCATTGCTCAGTGTCGTAACGGCGGATGGGGGCACAGCAACTGTGACCATTCTGAGGATGCGGCTGTTATTTGTCAGAACAGTATGTCATGAGAATTGTTCACTATATTATTAGATCACTATTGGAGCTATACTTCTCAGCCAAATGTCGGTGTCAGCATTGGCGTCCAAAAAAATGCTGTTGTTAAGATAAATAAGCCATCTTCATGTGATCGTTTCTACTAAAGGTATTCAATTGAAACTAATTAAATGTGTTCATGTTGATTGTGTGGGGTCACTGATTTAGTTCCATATGAGAACTCTGACATACAATTAAGAAGAATGAAGCCCCTTTTCGTACTTAGAAAATTGGTTAAAGTAAAAGTGTAATATCTCCGTTGCACTGTTTCTTCATCGGGTATTCAATTAAAACTTCACACATGTGTTTTCGGACTCATTGTGTGAGGTCAAGTACCAGATCAAGGTCAAGTAATGCAAGTTCCACAACTGACGTACATTTAAACAGATTTATTTACCTTTTTGTTCTTGATTTAGGTAAACATGCAACATCAACGTATCACTGTTTCCTCTACAGGTATATAAGTTGAATGTCATTCATATGATTCGGGTAATTGCATAAGTCACTGGCCCAGTTCTATAACTCTTACCAGCAATGTAGCATTATTATGCCTTTTTGTGAACTTTGATTAGATAAAAGTGCAACATCTTCATAGAACTGTTTCTGCTACAGAAATTAAATTCACTGCACATGCAAATCTCTGACAACACTTAACACACATTTAGCCTTGTTTTCCATTCATGACCTCTGTGATTATGCCCTCCTTTTAAGAAGAGGGTGTAAATTGTTTTGCTGGATGTCAGTCTGTCTGTTGGTCGGCCGGTCTGTCGGTAAACCAGTTTGTTTCCGATCAATAACTTGTCAACAGATTGACAGATTGGCTTGATACTTCACATGTGTATTGACCTTGGACAGTAGATGACCCCTATTTAAATTGAGGTTACGAGGTCAAAGGTCAAGGTCAGTGTCACAAGACGTGTGAAAATTCTTTCTGATCAATGTCTTGCCAATGAATTGACCGATTGGCCTGATATTTCACATGTGAATTGGACTTGGACAGTAGATGACCCCTATTGAAATTGGGGTCACTAGGTCAAGGTCACTGTCTCAATAATTGTGAAAATTGTTTCCGATCAATAACTTGTCAACCAATTGACCGAATCGCTTGATACTTCCCATATGCATTGGCCTTGGACAGAAGATGACCCTCATCAAAATTGGGGTCACTAGGTCAAAGGTTAAGGTCACGGACAGATGTTCATACATACATTACAGTTATAGTTATGACTTTTTACTTATTGGCTGATTATTAACACTTGTCACCAATCTATGAGCAAAATTGACTTTGGATTAATTGTGCTTTCACCTAGACTAATATTAGCATGAAATACCTGTTTTACAAATAACAATAATTCTAATTACAGTAATTAAAATAAGACATTTGCCCAAGACAGTAACTATGGTATATTGTTTATGAATACCTGTATTATTTTTCAGCAAATGTCAGGACCAATATAAGACTGGTTGGAGGTCCGTCCACCAATGAGGGCCGCGTGGAAATATTCTACAACAACACCTGGGGTACAATCTGTGATGACAGTTTTGACGACAAGGACGCAGCTGTGCTCTGCAAAATGGCCGGATTCGGCGGGTAATTTTGTTTTTTGATGGGAAGCAGTGTGTGTGTGTGCTACCACACATCACACATTTAAAGATTCAAATGTAACTGTTTCATGAAGTTAACCCATTTAAGCCTAGTGGACTCTCCCATCCTTCTAAATTGGATCAATTTATTTCCAAAATTAGGGAAGTCTAGTATATTTATTTCTATATTTAGAATTTTTCTCACAGAAATTCCTTTAAGCAAACAGCGCAGAGCCTGATGAGACGCATGATCATGCGGCGTCTCATCAGGGTCTGGGCTGATTGCCAAAGCCTTTTTTCTAGACGCTAGGCATAAATGGGTTAATGTTGTTAATACTTGATTGGAGTACATACAGTGACGTAGAAAAAAATGAGAAAACAAAAATTACATCGAATCATTTTAAGATATTTACACAGTAAACTAATTGTGAGCTTGTTACTTTTTATTGGGCTAAAGTAATTATGTTATCATGATTGTCAAGTATACAATCAGTTTAAGAACAGAAATGATGGATAGTTTATAAATATTCCCATCACTTCTAGGACATCAGCAAAGAGAAACACTAAACAACTTAAAAATATTGATTTTCATGTGTGTTTTTTATATCTGCAACAACAACATTTATATTTGTTTGAACACAGTTAGATTACTCATATTTACTAGTTTACTCATAGATATTTAGCCCTTATAGTATTCTTCAAAATAAAAAAGCACATAAAACTATGCCTATATGCTATTTACCCCCTCCATTCCCCAATGTTTTTATGTCCCCCACCACTTATAGTGGGGGACATATTGTTTTTGCCCTGTCTGTTGGTTTGTTTGTTTGTGTGTTTGTTTGTGTAAACTTTAACATTTGCCTTAACTTTTGCAATATTGAAGATAGCAACTTGGTATTTGGCATGCATGTGTATCTCATGGAGCTGCACATTTTGAGTGGTGAAAGGTCAAGGCCAAGGTCATCCTTCAAGGTCAAGGTAAAAAATAATAATAAATAAAAAATCAAAGCGGCCCAGAAGGGGACATAGTGTTTTTGACAAACTTATTTCTTGTTGTTTTATATATTTGCATTACCTTCTTTCCAGACAAGGTGCCAGGGCCAAAAGTAACGCTGCATACGGGCCCGGAGCTAATCAGATATGGTTAGATGACCTCGACTGTACTGGTAACGAGACAGACGTGGCGATGTGTGGTCATCGAGGATGGGGAAAATCTAACTGTGAACATTCCGAGGACGCTAGTGTTGTCTGCTTCTGTGAGTTGTCTATTGTTGTTGTTGTTGGTGGTGGTGGTGGTGGTGGTGGTGGTGGTGGTGATGATGATGATTATGATGATGATGATGATGATGATGATGATGATGATGATGATGATGATGATGATGATGTTGGTTGAATTTGGTTGTAGTGTAAGTGGTGATGGTGATGATGGCTGCTTTAACATTCTTTATTACTGAACTGAAAATATTACCAAAATAATTCATAGTTTGTCTAAAAGGAAAATATTTATTTCTAATAAAAGTGCAAATAGTTGATAATTTTGCTTACCTATATTTGCCCTTCAGCACCTAACCAGCAGAACACCACGGTGCGTCTGGTTGGGGGCCCATCAACCAATGAGGGTCGCGTGGAGGTGTTTCACAACGGGGTCTGGGGCTCTGTGTGTGATGACCTGTTTGACACAAAGAGTGCCGCTGTCGTCTGCAGAATGTTAAACTTGACCAGGTGAGAAAACTAGTAGATATTGACTAAGATTATGTGGGTCTAAGTCCATAAAGACTCTTTAAATTAAGGTCTTTAAAGCTTATTGTCCCCTACTGGTGAAACCATAGGGGACTTATGGTTTGTGCTCAGTATGTCCATTTTTCTGGATCCTACGATAACTTTAAAAGTTCTTCATATTTTTTTATGAAACTTCAAACATGGACAGATGGCAATATGGAGATTATGCACGTTATTTCATTTTGTTCCTTCGTCAAGAATTCTGGTTGCTATGAAAATGGTGGAGTTTCACCGTTAGGGTACCATATTGCTTGACAATAGTCTTGTTTTAGTATCAGTCCAAAGACCTAGAAGAATTCCCATAATTGGCTAAAAATTTATATTGACTTTAAAGGAAGGGCAAGTCCATTTTTTTAGACCTCCTCTTGCTTTGCAAGTGCTTTTTCTTGGTTTGTAAATATTAATCAAATGCAAAAACTACTGCCACACCATAGACAGCGTAAACAAGTT
Source organism: Dreissena polymorpha (assembly GCF_020536995.1). Taxonomy (NCBI): domain Eukaryota; kingdom Metazoa; phylum Mollusca; class Bivalvia; order Myida; family Dreissenidae; genus Dreissena; species Dreissena polymorpha. The sequence goes on along the minus strand of NC_068361.1, from coordinate 43,601,751 downwards.
GCAGATCGAACAAGAAACTGTACACAAAAAAAGTGCACTTTCAGCAATTTCAATGAAGTCGCGGACACTGTAAACAAATTGCTGAATTTTGGTTATTTGAAATGCCTTATAAGTGGATGACTCTGCTTTGAATCATATCTAGTATTGTAGTATTTATACAGTGAAAAGATCTTTAGATAGGCCTTTGTGTGAAGATTTGAATTTAATTTGGGTATATTTGAAACAATGAATCAATTGTTGACTTCACAGGCTTATCTGGTATTACACTTAACACATGCATTTAACCCAATTTTCAAGAGGCTAAATGTTATTGTGAAAATTTTATTTAAGTTCTGGTGCCCAGCCAAGACTGAGTTCCTACTACGGTCGGGGCAATGCCACCATCTGGCTGGACAATGTCCAGTGCACTGGCAATGAGACCAACATTGACCTGTGTCCACATAACGTCTGGGGAGACAACAACTGTGACCATACTGAAGATGTTGGAGTGCTGTGTGTTCAGGGTATGTTCGTTATGTTCACGGTATGTTCTGTTTGTTCAGGGCTTGTTTCTTATGTTCAGGATATGTTCTGTATGTCCATGGTATGTCCTTAATGTTCAGGGTATGTTCTACATGTTCAGGGTATGTTCTGTAGTTCTTTATGGGCCTATAACAATGTATGCTCAGGGTATATTCTTTATCTTCATGGTTTGTTCTTTATGTTCAGGGTATGTTTTCTATATTCATGGTATGTTCTTTATCTTCAGCATATGTTAGTTATGTTAAGGGTATGTTCTTTATTTTGAGGGAATGTTCTTTATGTCAGGGTATGTTTTTATGTTCAGGGTGTATTATTTATGTTCAGAGTATTTTTGTTATGTTCAGGGTATGTTCTTTAGGTTCATGGTATGTTCTTTATGTTCAGGGTATGTTCCTTATGTACAGGGTATGTCATTTATCTTCAATATATGTAATTTATATCCAGTGTTTGCTCTGTTTGTTTTTACATTTTTTTAAGTCCGCTAAATTTTTATGATCAGATTATGTTCTGTAATGTCAGGAGTTTTCTGTAAGCTATATGAGCTCTAAATATTGTGTGGAATGTTCGTAGGGTCCAGGGCGTATTGTAAATGTATGGGGTATGGTCTGAATATATAGAGGGTATTTTCTTAAGTCTAGGTTTAAAAAAAAAGTTCAGCGAATGTTCATAATACTCAGGGCTTGTTAGTAATGTTAAGGGTATGATCTTAATGTTCGTATTATGTTCTAAGTATCCTAAGTAACAGTTAGGTTATGTTCATAAATGTTCTGTGTATTTGTTTGTATGTTCATGAAATGTTTTTAATATTTAGTGTATATTATTAATGTTCTGGTATGTTTTTAATATTTATGCTATGTTAAGTGTATGTTTTTTATTTTCAGGGTATGTTCTTAATGTTTTGGGTATTTGCTTAATGTTAAAGCTAAGGAATGTTATAAATATTAGGGATGTTCTTAATATTGAGGGTATGTTCTTAAATTGAGGGTATTTTCTTTGTGATCATTTATGCTCTTTATCTTCAAATATATTCTAATGTTCAGATTATTTACTTGAAATTTACTATAGGTGCTTTATGGCTATGGATGATTTTATGGATGATTGGTTAAGGGTAATAATGTCAGTCAGGGATTGTTTTTAAAAGTAAAATAATTTGTATGGGACTAAAATGTAAAGTGTGAATTGTGTGAAGTGTGAAAGTATCCTATTTTTAGGTTAATATTAGGCTGTCTGTGTTTAGGGACATTGCATAAATGTTATGATTATGTTCTGATATATTTTGTTCATCTTATACATGATTATCTCTCATATGAGAAGATTTTCTGTATGTCTACTGTATATTCTTTGCCAGATTTTTGTTTTATTTTCTGGAACAAATATTCTAGAGTGTAATTCTTCCTGCAGCATCTGTTATTGGAGTACGACTTGTAAACGGTTCTTCCACGAGCAATGGTCGACTGGAGGTGTACTACAACAATACATGGGGCACAGTGTGCGATGACAGCTTCAACCAGCTGGATGCTCAAGTTGTCTGCAGAATGCTTGGATTTCAAATGTAAGAACCAAACATTAGAATTTACTCTTTCAGTGCTGGAACCGAATTTTGAAGGCCTTTGCAAACAGTTTGGATCCAGATGAGACGCCACAGAACGTGGCGTCTCATCAGGATCCAAACTGTTTGCTATTCTTATAGTATTCTTGGAACAAAAATCGAAGAAAATGCTAATTTTAGAAATTCAGCAGACAACGACAAATTCCCAGCATGCAAAGGGTTAAATGTAATAATGCAAGAATAAGAACAGTGGACTAAGCAATTGTTGAAATAAGTAATACATGTATGATGTATGTTTAATAAATTTACAAATCACACAATTGAAGTGTTTTTGAAAGTCTTTTGTTGGACCATGTACAAGTCAAGTATTTGATTTTATAAAAGGAATATTAGGTAGCACCAGTTTGGTGGATAAGAGCTGCGTTGTTTGGAATCAGGGCGTAATGCATGAGTGTTAAGTGTTTTCCCTGATAAGGGAAGACTATTTTCCGCATTTATTAAAAAATTGTTTCAAAGAGGAGGTTTCTAAACAAAAATTTAATCTTGGTGGAAAGTGTTAACCGTGATTAACCTGTGCGGAGTGAAAAGGCTTATCTGGGAAGACTCTTTACGAACAGGCAATAAGCCCTATTTTCCCAGAACCAGACTCATATGATTCTACACAAGACTAAGAGGAAGTTCTCCAAAGATCTTACCAAGGCGCTGGATCTTCCTAGGAGACAGACTTTCTAAGTGTCTCTGTAAGGTCTATACTCCCAAGGCTTTCAATGCTATTAAGTGTTCATTTAAAAACAGATTAAATTAAAATAATGTAATGTCAAAGAAATCAATAAAATCTACTAAGCTGTTGTGGTCTATGAAAGATAGCAACAAGTTTTTGTTTTGTTATGGTGGCTTACCGTTAAAAAATAGGGTCCTTTTTATACGCCCGTATAAAATACGGGACGTATTATGTGAAACCCCTTGGCGGCGGGCGGGCGGGCGGGCGGCGGGCGGCGGGCGGAAGGCATCACTTTGTCCGGACTCTAATTCAAATTGTATTCATCCGATCTTCACCAAACTTGGTCAGCAGTTGCATCTAGTTGATATCTAGGCCAAGTTCGAATATGGGTCATGCCGGGTCAAAAACTAGGTCATAGGGTCAATAAGTGCATTTTCAAAGGGGCCACTTTGTCCGGACTCTATTTCAAATTGTATTCATTCGATCTTCACCAAACTTGGTCAGCAGTTGTATCTAGTTGATATCTAGGCCAAGTTCGAATATGGGTCATGCCGGGTCAAAAACTAGGTCATAGGGTCAATAAGTGCATTTTCAAAGGGGCCACTTTGTCCGGACTCTATTTCAAATTGTATTCATCCGATCTTCACCAAACTTGGTCAGCAGTTGCATCTAGTTGATATATAGGCCAAGTTCGAATATGGGTCATGCCGGGTCAAAAACTAGGTCATAGGGTCAATTAGTGCATTTTCAACGGCGCCACTTTGTCCGGACTCTAATTCAAATTGTATTCATCCGATCTTCACCAAATTTGGTCAGAAGTTGTGTCTAGATGATATGTAGGTCAAGTTCAAATATGGGTCATGCCGGGTCAAAAACTAGGTCACGAGGTTACTTAGTGCATTTCAAGCATTTAGCATGGTGTCCGCTCTCTAATTGAAGTAGTTTTCATCTGATCTTCACCTAATTTGGTCAGAAGTTGTGTCTAGATGATATGTAGGTCAAGTTCGAACATGGGTCATGCCGGGTCAAAAACGAGGTCACATAGTGCATTTCAAGCATTAAGCATGTTGTCCGCTCTTTAATTGAAGTAGTTTTCATCTGATCTTCACCAAATTTAGTCAGATGTTACATCTAAGTGATATCTAGGTCAAGTTCAAATATGGGTCATGCCGGGTCAATAACTAGGTCTTGAGGACACTTTCAAGCATTGAGCATGGTGTCCAAAACCTTCGAACGGGCGTATCTTGTGACAGTTTGGCACTCTTGTTTAATGAATTACATTCAATGAATTGAGTTACCAAATGCAAACAAAAAAATTTTGTCAAAACATTTGGGTCTTAATGAAATACATTTTCATGGCTTACAATTGTTTTAAGAAAAATAAGTTTCCTGAAGTTTAGATCCAATAATGAAATCGTTCCCAGTGGCTGATTAGGACAGAAAATACTAAATACTTATTGTTAGGTAGTTGTCCCAATAATTGGGTGGTATGATATACATTTCCATTAAAATGGCTCAATTAAAGGAAACCATTTCCAACTGCATTCAGATCTAACAGTCAGCCCATAGCCGGGAGGCTAATACATTTCCATTGAATAGCTCAATTAAAGCCAACATTTCAACTGAATTCAGATCTAACTGTCCATTTGCCCGGGCTGGGGGCTGATTCAGATAGGGAAAATGCTCACTAAGGTCCTATGATTACCCATTCCGACTTAATTCATATCCAACAGTCTAACAATAGCTGTGGGTGAATTTGGGCAGGGAATGGCTCAATATCCGGTCCTATTATAAGTAAATTACATACACTCTCTGACTTAATTTAGATCCAACAGTCTCCCTGTGGCTGGCGGCCAGTTTGGGCAGGGTACCGGCCCCATACTGATAGACGACCTTCAGTGTCTGGGGTCAGAGACCAACATCCAGCAGTGTCGAAACAAGGGCTGGTACAACCATAACTGTGAACATAGTGAAGACGTGGGAGTTTTCTGCAACTCAGGTACTTATGCTTGTTTTTTGTTGATGTGGCGGTGTTGGTTACGTTTGTGACAAAGCTGTAGTTTGGTTTAAGTTTAGCCTTTATGTAATTGTGAGGTAAAATGATGTTTTCCAAATATTTTTTATAGATTCAAAATTCAAAGTAATTGTTATAGAAAAATGTTAAAGATATGTATTAATTAATGGATGAATATCAATTGAAATCAGTGAAATAACTATTTGCATTTTTAGTTGAGTCTATTTAACAAATTGAAGATTTGTAAGTAAATATATTAAATAATCCAATTTAAAAAAAATCTGTGAACAGGTATCTTTGAAGTTTTAATTAACCCATTTATGCATAATGTACTCTCCCATCCTTCTAAATTGGATCAATTTATTTTAAAAATTAGGGATGTCTAGTATACTTATTTCTATATTTAGAATATTTCTTACAGAAATTCCTTTAAGAAAACAGCGCAGACCCTGATGAGACGCCGCATGATGTGGCGTCTCATCTGGGTCTACGCTGTTTGCACAGGCCTTTTTTCTAGACGCTAGGCATAAATGGGTTAATTTTTGTTATAAAATAAAGTTGTCTTCCACAGCTGCTATGCAGTACAGACTGGTTAATGGCTCGGACAGCAACAGCGGGCGTCTGGAGGTGAATCTGGCTGGACAGTGGGGCACAGTCTGTGATGACAAGTTTGACTCAAATGCTGCAAAAGTGGCCTGCAAGCTGCTGAACAAACCTTAGTAAGTTTTGTATAGGAGCATTAGTCAGGAAGAACAAGGATGAATGCTTGTGTGTTATAAGTCATCCCAGATAAGCATATGCAATCTGCACAGGCTAATCAGGGACAACAAATTTTGCTTACAATAAATAAAAAGAGACTTCCTTAATACATTTTTTTAATAAAAGCAGAAAGTGTTGTCCCTGATTAGCCTGTGAAAATTGCACAGGCTTATCTTGGACAACACATTAAGCACATGAATTTAGCCCCATTTTCTCAGATTTAGTTGTAATTTAAACTAATTTACATCTTGTGCTTTACAATAAACTTGCTTCTTATTACAACTTTTTGATCTCAACTCAGTTAAGTCTTATATAAAGTTTGACAAAATTGTGCATGTGCGTAATTGCCTATTTAATTGTTTTTATTACATTTGTTACTTGACTTTTAATACATTGTGTAATGCTGTCAGTTTTTCACTTGATTTCAACAGTTAGAGCAAGTTGTACATTAAGTATTGCCATGCCTGGTTAACAATTCTTACATGATGCTTCAATGAACAAATTATAAAATAAGAACATGTTTATCTTTGAATACAACTCAAACCTTTAAATGGTTGTTTAAAAACTACAAACAACAATTAATGAAAAACTATTTCTTATAAATATCTTCCTTTTTAATTCCTCCAGTCAAGCAGCTATGCCTGCTGGATCAGGCGCGTTTGGTGCTGGAACTGGTAAGATCTGGCTGGATGATGTCGTCTGCCTGGGAAACGAGACATCTCTCCTGGGATGTAACACAAATAGTCCAGGAGATAACGACTGTACCCATGCGGAAGATGTTGGCGTGTTTTGTCGCGACAGTAAGCAAGAAATGTCATTATTTTCAGTAATTGTCTTGTGCAAAGATTGAAATACAGTTTAAGTCATTTACATTTTTGTCAGGAAAAAATAATATTGAACAATTAAGTATCAACCATAATACCCATTAAAATAATATCAAACAGCATAAAATAAGCATATGTTAAGAATTGTGTGTGTTGGTTTTGACATTTGATTTACACTTGCTTACAGACAAATGAAAGCTGCATTCAGATTGGATAACCCTCTGGCATTACTTTTGTTGCATATCCCAATGAACCCATAAGTTATTCAAATGAACATAAATATTCATGACCACTTTTTTTTCAAACAAGTGCCCATGACAGGTGATAGTCAGTTACTAATGGTGCAAATGATAACGTTGTGTCGTTGTGCAAAAATGAAACTGAAAGTAAGACCAGATTTGTGCACCAGCAAATGAATGTCCATTGTGGGCCTTAATATAGTTTTAACAATTGCAACTTTTTTTTTACATATTCTGTTGTTATTTTTAGCTCGGCTGTTTTCGGAGAAAACCCGAGGTATTGTCATAGCCAGCTCGGCGTCCAGCGTCCGCTGTGCTAAAACCTTGACATTTTCCTCTAACATCAAAGTGTTTCACTTACAACTTTGAAACTTCATATGTAGATGCACCTTGATGAGTTCTACACGCCACATCCATTTTTGGGTCACTAGGTCAAAGGTCAAGGTCACTGTGACCTCTAAAAAAAAATATTCTGACAAGCTTTCGCAGCCGATCGTGGAACCCATTATGCGGTGTTCTTGTATGAATTGAATAGCATTTTTCTACATTTTGGTTTACTAACTGTTGGAAAAGTACGCCTTCTTTATGCATAAATGCATTTGTCCTTTATACAATCGATCAATGCTTCATTTTTTACAGAAAGATTAAAAGATAAGCATTTGATTACTGTAAAACCATTAAATTTTGTGTGGCACGAATTTTCGTGGATTTCGTTGGTCCACTGAACCACGATTTCAAGTACCAACGATTATTTATACATTCTTTTAGCCGAAATCGGTCATTTCTGAATGTCATTTCTAACATTTTCTTTTGTTTTCGGTTATTTGAGATATTGTTTTTTTGTAATAATTACTTCACTTAAGTAGGTCACATTACACAATTTCTTGATTAATTTCAGAATTGAAAATGTTTTCTTCCACTGAATTGTTAGCGACCTGTATCAATAATGCTTCAATCATAGACTGAGCCTTTGCAAGGTCGGGCAATCCTGATATAGTAGGGGAACGTGTCTGAACTGTTTCCGTTTTCAACCATTTTGAAAGAGACATTGTTTGATTGAGATATGCTAGTTAATTAATATGTTGTTTTCTTGATAAGTGTCTGGGTAATAACTTTTTACGTGACGTCGTCAAATAAACAGTTTGCAGATTTATCACATATGTTAATTAGTGCAAATTAAAGTTAAAAGAGATATAACGGTTTTCACACGTGTATTTTGGGGACCTTATTACTTAATTGTTATTACTAAGAGACCGATTGCGCTGAGAATTGCACATATTGTCAAAACAACATTGATGGCAATTAGCGAGCAGGGACCCACATGTGCGCCGCTTTATTGATCTTTTTGACAATTATTGGCCTTCGGCAACACTTTCATGCTTCAGTGCACATTAACCCCAAGTCTTGCTGTCAACACAGATTAGCAGATTATGCTTCGTTATTACTCTGGTTGTTTTAATGAAAGTTTAATTATTATGACGGTCAGTATTCCAAAAAAAAATGGAAATCCACGAAATTACGTGTCAACGAATTTGATGATTTTTATTAAACCACGAAATTTTATACCGACGAATTTCTATACGTTTACAGTAACTGATACTCTAGTTCAGTGAAATAAAAATTTGTAAAGTATGAATTCTTTTTTTTATTATCTGTTGTTGTCTTACACAATTCAATCGTTTGTATAATTTGCAATTGGGTGCGTTACGTTTTGGAGTGTTTAGTATTGGTTACATTATCTTGATGAGGTGAAACCTTTTTATGTCCCCCACTATAGTAGTGGGGGACATATTGTTTTTGCCCTGTCTGTTGGTCTGTTGATCTGTCTGTTGGTCTGTTGGTCTGTCTGTTTGTGCCAACTTTAACATTTTGCAATAACTTTTGCTATATTTAAGATAGCAACTTCATATTTGGCATGCATGTGTATCTCATGAAGCTGCACATTTTGAGTGGTGAAAGGTCAAGGTCAAGGTCATCTTTCAAGGTCAGAGGTCAAATATATGTGGCCAAAATCGCTCATTTTATGAATACTTTTGCAATATTGAAGATAGCAACATGATATTTGGCATGCATGTGTATCTCATGGAGCTGCACATTTTGAGTGGTGAAAGGTCAAGGTCATCCTTCAAGGTCAGAGGTCAATTATATGTGGCCAAAATCGCTCATTTTATGAATACTTTTGCAATATTGAAGATAGCAACTTGATATTTGGCATGCATGTGCATCTCATGGAGCTGCTCATTTTGAGTGGTGAAAGGTCAAGGTCAAGTTCATCCTTCAAGGTCAGAGGTCAAATATATGTGGCCCAAATCGCTTATTTTATGAAAACTTTTGCAATATTGAAGATAGCAACTTGATATTTGGCATGCATGTGTATCTCATGGAGCTGCACATTTTGAGTGGTGAAAGGTCAAGATCAAGGTCATCCTTCACAAGGTCAAGGTCATCCTACAATGTCAAACATCATATAGGGGGACATTGTGTTTCACAAACACATCTTGTTTTATTACTGGTATACAATTTTTGTTCCCAAATAACGCATATGTTAATGGCATTCCTCTGCCAGGTTTTATAACCTAAATCTGGTCATAAAATTTAGTGAGCGAAAATATGGCAGATACATGTATCTGGTTAAATAGCCCTGTAAAATATACTGTCTGAAAATTGAGAGTCATTGTATTTTAACCAAAACCTCTATGTTAAGAAATTTAGAGACACTCAGAAAAATTATTTTAGCCGAAAAAGGGGATGTCTGAAAATTAAGTGTCAGAAAACTTAGAGTTATTACAATAGATGCAAAATATTGCGGAAACTGTCGAACAGACAAATATCTGCAATGAAAACAGCTAAGCCAGTGCACTGTGAACTTTTTAATATTTATTTGATGATAAGATTTATATTTTTTTAGTAAGGAGGTATTTACACTTCTGAAAATAGATAAATATGTGTCCCATTCTGATTCCAAATATTGGGTCTACAAGCCAAATCGTTTGACGACTCAACAATTTTTTGTACACACCAAGTCTCATGAAATTTTGGTAAAATTCGAGTACTAATTACTTGATTGTGCACAAGATTGCACTTTTAATTGGTTTTCTTTTTTTTTCAATTATGGGCGGTTATATGGCTCTGTTCCCAAAGGAAAAAAAGTATATATTATTCACAAGAAGACCTAAATATTCCCAAATTATGGGAAAACTAGTTAAAACTGCAAGGTCCCATTCCCAAAATGGTGAAATAGAACACTTCTTTGTTACACTGAGTTTATTTTTCCAAGGTGCCCCCACCACCAACATTCAGTACCGTCTGCGAGATGGCCCAGGGAATAATGAAGGGCGTCTGGAGATCAACTACGGCGGCGTGTGGGGAACGGTGTGCGATGATAACTTCGACAACAACGCAGCAAAAATTATCTGCAATACACTTGGTGTCACTTAGTAAGCTGTTAAGCTTTGTTGGGTCATTCTCGTACATGGCTATAACAATAAAGCAAATTTATCAGGTTTTTTTCATTTTGTCTTGTTGATGGACACAGCATCAAACAAAACGTGTTCTTGTTAACAAATGGGAGAATTATACTCATGGCATGATATGATATTTAAATTGTTGTACAGGATAAAGGTTCAAGTCTGTCTGCCTAGCTTTATTATGTAAATTCAACCATAATGACTGACTCTGAATAATAAAAATGTTGTGCATGTTATTTTAGAATACATGTATTTACTTAATTGCAAAGTGTAAAGGCTGAAGTCGTGTACAAATATTAATTTTATTTCTAAGTGTGAAGGCTCGGGTTGGTCAACCAGGCAAATACGGTCCCGGAAGTGGTCAGATCTGGTTGGATGACGTGACTTGCTTCGGGAACGAGACTTCTATCGTTCAGTGCCAGCACAACGACTTCGGGGTCAATGACTGTGACCACTCCGAGGATGTGGGGGTCGTCTGCGCTACAAGTAGGGCAGCTTTAGGGCCCATATTCTACAATCCATTCTATGCGTTCAGCCAATTGCTAAATTATGAAATTCAGAAATTTTATTTTGTAAAAGAAAATGTGGTACTTTTTAAAACCTTAGAGTTCATTTATTTTAAAAATTGTTCTAAAACTGTTCCAGACTTTAGTCTAAAATACATCTGTATTTAAGAAAAGTAAATATGACAACTTTTGTGTAAGGGTCCTCTAGATAAAATCAAGACTCTAGTTTGCAAATTTATACGATTTAATATATGCCAGCAGATCGCAATATAACAAGTTTACAAAGTCACATAAGCACATTAGTTTTTCACACAAGCCAGTGAACCGTTTCCCACTTAGATGCAAAGTGAAAATGGCCATGTGCAAACAGCATAAAACCAAAACAGCCTGCGAGTAACTCGCAGTCTGTCCAGGTTTTATGCTGTTTGCTGCTCATTAATATTTAAGGGTTGGAAATGAAGCCTTTAAATTTTGAGTCTAGTTAGTAAGGACTTTAATTAAATTAAACTTTAAGAAGGACAACAAATGCGTCAAAATATGTATCTAAGGGGTAAAGAGTTAACCCATGTATGCCTAGCGTCTAGAAAAAAGGCCTTGGCAAACAGTGAAGACCCAGATGAGACGCCGCATTATGCGCTGTTTGCTTAAAGGAATTTCTGTAAGAAATATCTTAATATAGAAATAAATATACTAGACATCCCTAATTTTCAAAATAAATTGATCCAATTTAGAAGGATGGGAGAGTCCACTAGGCATAAATGGGAAATTGTGAAAATTAATTTTGTCTTCAGCCGCTCAGCAGAACCTCAACATTCAACTGACAAATGGAACCACACCAAGAAAGGGGCGTATCCTCGTGAGCACCAATGGAACACAGGGGCCCTGGGGGACGGTGTGCGATGATGGGTTTGGGGTCGCCGAGGCCAAGGTCATGTGCACTATGCTAGGATATGCTGGGTAAGACAAGTTACATGATCTTGTTCAACACTGAATGCAGGCTGCATTAAACCCAGTTGTTCCAGAGTGAGGATAATATGTTCTGAAATTGACATTCAGTCTAGATAGGTGAGATTAGACCCCCAACAAGTGGGCTATTGACATTCAGTCTCGATAGGTGAGATTAGACCCCCAACAAGTGGGCTATTGTCTAGATAGGTGAGATTATACCCCCAACAAGTGGGCTATTGTCTAGATAGGTGAGATTAGACCCCAAACAAGTGGGCTATTGTCTAGATAGGGGAGATTAGACCCCCAACAAGTGGGCTATTGTCTAGATAGGTGAGATTAGACCCCCAACAAGTGGGCTATTGTCTAGATAGGGGAGATTAGACCCCCAACAAGTGGGCTATTGTCTAGATAGGTGAGATTAGACCCCCAACAAGTGGGCTATTGTCTAGATAGGTGAGATTAGACCCCCAACAAGTGGGCTATTGTCTAGATAGGTGAGATTAGACCCCCAACAAGTGGGCTATTGTCTAGATAGGTGAGATTTGACCCCCAACAAGTGGGCTATGGTCTAGATAGGTGAGATTAGACCCCCAACAAGTGGGCTATTGTCTAGATAGGTGAGATTAGACCCCAAACAAGTAGGCGATTGTCTAGATAGGTGAGATTAGACCCCAACAAATGGGATATTGTCTAGATAGGTGAGATTAGACTCCCAACAAGTGGGATATTGTCTAGATAGGTGAGATAAGACCCCCAACAAGTGGGCTATTGTTCAGTCTAGATAGGAGAGATTAGACCCCAACAAGTGGGATACTGTCTAGATAGGTGAGATTAGACCCCCAACAAGTGGGCTATTGTCTAGATAGGTGAGATTAGACCCCAAACAAGTGGGCTATTGTTCAGTCTAGATAGGTGAGATTAGACCCCAGACAAGTGGGCTATTGTCTAGATAGGTGAGATTAGACCCCCAACAAGTGGACTATTGTTCAGTCTAGATAGGTGAGATTAGACCCCAGACAAGTGGGCTATTGTCTAGATAGGTGAGATTAGACCCCAAACAAGTGGGCTATTGTTCAGTCTAGATAGGTGAGATTAGACCCCTAACAAGTGGGCTATTGTTCAGTCTAGATAGGTGAGATTAGACCCCCAACAAGTGGGCTATTGTTCAGTCTAGATAGATGAGATTAGACTCCCAACAAGTGGGCTATTGTTCAGTCTAGATAGGTGAGATTAGACCCCCAACAAGTGGACTATTGTCTAGATAGGTGAGATTAGACTCCCAACTAGTCGGCTATTGTCTAGATAGGTGAGATTAGACTCCCAACTAGTGGGCTATTGTCTAGATAGGTGAGATTAGACCCCCAACAAGTGGGCAATTGTCGTATGTGTAAACATAAACTACTATGATTAAGAAAATTTACTGACAATGTACACATTTTTATCTAACTGATAATGTACACAAAGATGTGTTTAATTGTGTTGAACAATTCAGAGGATGATGAAGAGCAAAGATAGCTTGTACATTTTTGAGGTTTCAGTTGAGAGCAGAGTGTATTTTTTACTGGTCATTCCAAATTAAAAAAAACAACTCCCAAATTTCTGCCTATGTTCCCAAATGAATGTTTCGAATTTTATTTTTTTAAATAAATTCAAACATATTTCATATCCTGATCCAGCTCATTTAGTTGAAGTTGTAAATAAAATTCTGAAAAGAAGGTTTCAAATTTTCTTTTCTTTTTTTAAATAGATTCAAACATAGAGGATATTCTTATTCCGTTCTATAAGTTTAACCTTAGTAAATATAATATTTGAAACACTTATATTTTCAATACTAAAGTATTTGTTACAAAAAACAACAGCAACAATTTCCCAATATAATTATGTCAAAACAACACAATTTTTCCCAATCCAAAGAACATTGACCCCATACCTAAACAACATTAGAGCAAATTTGTCCACATTTTTTATTCTAACTCAGAGTTTGATTAGACTAAATCACAATTGAATAATGTTCACAGTGTGTAAAATATCGTCTATAGATCACATTTTCTAAGAAGCATATGATCATATGTTAGGAAGATACCCTGTCCTGTTATGTTTTGCACATAACTGTCTATGACTATTCCATCAATTAGAACCAGCTTTACATACATTTCATATTACTCTTCAAGGTTAAATTCCAGTATATTGAACAAAATGTGTGCTAAACTTGAATATACGTTTAACAGTAACTGCATGTGATAAGCAAATAAATAATACAAACTGCATGTGATAAGCAAATAAATAATATAACAGATAAGGTAGAAGACTGTATATTAAAGTATATATGGTTAATGCCTTTGTGTTCTTGATAATCTCCATCATGTCTCTGAAAGATGAACGTGGCTCATCAAGAAATGAACTGTATTGATTTCTTCTGTCTCCAGATAAATTGTGTCTTGTTCTGAGAAAACTGGGCTTGATTCATGTGCGTAAAGTGTCATCCCAGATTAGCCTGTGCAGTCAGCACAGGCTAATCAGGGACGACACTTTCCGCTTAAACTTGATTTTTGGTAAGGAGGGACTTCCTTCAAACTTAAAATACCATTAAAGCGGAAAGTGTCGTGCCTGATTAGTCTGTGCGGACTGCACAGGTTAATTTGGGACGGCACTTTACGCACATGAATTAAGCCCAGTTTTCTCAGAACAAGACACAATTGAGCCTCCTTCTGCAAACACTGCGCTTAATGCATGTGCCAAAGTAAAAATCCCAGATAAGCCTGTGCAGTCCACACAGGCTAATCAGAGACGTCACTTTTCGCTTGTATGGTATTTTTTGTTTACAGGAAGTCTCTTCTTAGCTAATATCCAGTTTTGGTAGACAGTGTAATCCCTGATTAGCCTGTGTGAACTGCACAGGCTTATTTGGAACATCTCTTTAAGCACATGCAGTAAGTCCCATTTCCAAGAACACGGCTCATTTGAAGTATGCATAGACTGAGTCATATTACTTTTTTGTCTGAAATACAATAATTTCTATTTGAAAAAGCATGTTTTGCAGGGATATTGCTGTACCAATTCCAAACGCTTACTTCGGTGCCGGAACCGGTCAAATTGTCATTGACGACCTGAACTGTATTGGTAACGAGACGAACATAGGCCAGTGTGACCTCAAACCGTTTGGCGTTAATGACTGCACCCATGCAGAGGATGCCTCTCTGATGTGCCTACGTATGTACTGTGTGAATGTAGAGTGAAACAGTGGTATGGGATATAGACATTTTCAGCTTTCAATTCTTTACATCTCAAAAAGACATTTATGCCCATAGTGCCTTCAAAAATGAAATTAAGTAGATTCAAATTAATAAAGGTTGATGAGTAACAAACAGCATAAAACCTGAAAAGCCTGCAAGATACTTGCATGCTGTTCTGGTTTTATACTGGTTGCATATAACTAATGCACTTTCTTTTAACCCTTTCAGTGCGGGAACCGAATTTTGAAGGTCTTTGCAAACAGTTTGGATCCAGATGAGACGCCACAGAATGTGGCGTCTCATCAGGATCCAAACTGTTTGCTATTCTGATAGTATTCTTTGAAAAAAATCGAAGAAAATGCTAATCTTAGAAATTCAGCAGACGACATTTTAGCAGAAGACAAATTTCCCAGCATGCAAAGGATTAAGCGGGAAAGGGTTAAGCATATTTTTTGCTAATCTGGGCCCGTATTCACCAACCGATTCTTAGACTTAAGAATAAAGAATAGACTTAGAACCAAGAGAAATGTGTGCAGTGTTTGAATATATACAGGCCTCCACTGGTCATTATGTCATTAACAAAATGTTCTATATGAAGAATAATATAGATGGAGAAGTTTACTGCAGAGTTTGACTCAAAATTAAAGAAATTCTTGAATATTCTAATTTAAAGAATTTTCTTTATTCTTAGACTTAAGTCTAAGAATTGTTTGGTGAATACGGACCATGGAGTTCTCAAAACTTATTTCAGTTGACAAGGATGTGTAAAGATGTAATGCATGAGAATGCATTTCTCTTGCCATGCTACTTTACTCAACCATTGAGATTTTTTAATGTTCTCATAACACCCTACTGGTGTAATGTTCCTTTTATTATACACCTTTTTTAGCTGGATTATTCTTTAAATACAAAGACGAAACATTTTGTCAAGGAAAAAGCATAATTTCAAATCTGGTCCAGTTTTGTAAGCTTGACTATTCACATAATAGGCTGAGCTATACTTTTCATCCAAATTGTCGGCCTCAATTTCAGCGTAATGCTCTGGTGAACCTGCAACATCTTCATATCAACATGCAATATCTTCACTGTTTCAACGTATTTAATTAAAACTTTACATGTGTTTTTGTGTGTGGTCATTGAGTTAGTCATGCAGACATTGAAATAAAACTTAACACGTTTGTTCATTGATTTTATGTACATTTACTTACCATACCTATAACTGTTACCAGCTTTTAAGCATGATTACACCCCCTTTTTTAATTAGAAAAGTCCCGTTTACTGTTGGTCGACTTGCAAGATGAAATGTAGGTAAAGGTTTGCATGCAGTGCATATCTCTGTAACTACTTTATGGATTCAATTGAAACTTCACACATTTTGGGGGATCATAATGTCACAGAGGAAGTCCCATAAATCTGGCCTTCAAGTAAGCAGAATTTTTTTAAAGTTAACACTATATGAGTTGAGCTCTAGGAAAACTCGGCTAAATGCATGTGCATAAAGTGTCATCCAAAATTAGCCTGTGCAGTCTTCACAGACTAATCAGGTATGACACTTTCACCTTTTTCATCTTTTTTTGCTTCCAAACAAAAATCCATTGTCTGTGCAAAGTGTCATCTCTTATTAGCCTTGCTGACGGATTAAGCTTATCTGGGACGATACTTAACGCACATGCATTAAGCCCCATTTTCTCAAAGCACAGCTCATATAATTTTGTTCATTACAGAGCATGCCAGCACATCGGATGTTGCTGTTAGACTGACAGGTGGTTTGAGCCTTCGATCCGGACGGGTTGAAGTGCGGTACGCCGGTGTGTGGGGAACGATCTGCGATGATAGCTGGGATGATAGGGACGCTCGAGTCATCTGTCGACAACTTGGATTCAAGTGAGTGTTGTTGTTGTTTTTTCAGAAAAATGTGTGGACAAATATGGGATTCATCATTATGGCGAAAACAGCACATGGTCATTGTATTTATGAACAAACTTTTGATGGTTATGGGCAATACTGCTCAATATCATTTTAATTGACACGAATAACATTTTTGGATTTTTACTACTTATTTTAGAAATTCAGCAGACGACATTTTAGCTGTTTACTTCCAGATAAGCCTGTATTTTGAATAGATACACAGTATTAAAACTGAAAAAAATTGTTGAAGGTTCAAGTCCTTTCACATCCATACTTTTGCTTTTTATGTAACATTCATATCGTTTTTACATCCTTACTTATGTTTTGTATGGAACATTTGTACCTTTAACATGATATAATTATTATTTTAACATCCTTACTACTGTTTTACTTTAGTATTTGAAATTTTTTGTTAAAATATGAACAAAATGTAGTTTTTAGTTTGTTTTGTATTGTAGTTTAATTAAGAAGCAATACCAAAATGTTGATAAAAGTAGTATATTAACCCTTTCAGCGCTGGAACCACAATACGTGGCGTCTCATCAGGATCCAAACTGTTTGCTATTCTGATAGTATTTGTTGAAAAAAGAAATCAAAGAAAATGCTTATTTTAGACATTTAGCAGACAACATTTTAACAGACGACAAATTTCCCAGCATGCAAAGGGTTAAGAGCATTCTGTTTTACCCCCACAGTGGAGGTACAGCCCTGACTGGTGTTGGCACAGGAAGTGGTCCCATCTGGATGGACGACGTGGAGTGTGCCGGCACAGAGAGCAACATCCAGAACTGCACATTCAAGGGGTGGGCCGAACACAACTGTGACCATTCCGAGGACGCAGGAGTCAGCTGTCAGGACAGTATGTAGAACAGTGGGGTGATTGGGATGAAACTAAATGGATGAAGCATTAATTTAGCTCATTCTGGGAAATCTGGGCTTAATTCATGTGCGTAAAGTTTGGCCCAGATTAGTCTTTTAAGTCCACACAGGCTAATCAGGGATGACACTTTCTGCTTACACTGGATTTTCCTTTTGAAGAGACTTCTTTTAAACAAAAAATTGCATAAAAGCAGAAATTCCACCCCAAGTTTGCACTGGACAACACTATGTGTTTTTGAAAAAATGCCATTAAATGTATTAAGTTACAAATCTTTATTGGTTATAATCTGAACCATAATACTTATGATTGTCACTGCAAGACGAAATTAAAAAAAAATAAAACATCTTTCCCTTCTTTTAGATTTAATCCAGGAAAAATAAATGACAAGAGTATTTAAAACTCTTTGGTAATAATAAATGTATTTTCACAATCCTTTTGCAATTCAGATTCTGTGCAGAACTTCACAGTGCGGCTGGTGAATGGTCCCAACAATCTGGAGGGTCGTGTTGAGGTGTCCCTTGGAAGCACATGGGGAACTGTCTGCGATGATAACTGGAACAATGCAGATGCCCAGGTGGTCTGCCGAATGCTGGGTGCATCCACGTGAGTGAGCTGTTCATATACAAGAGTCTTGTTCTGGGAAAACGGGGCTTAATGCATGTGCGTTAAGTGTTGTCCCAGATTACACTGTGCAGTCTGCACATGCGGAAAGGCGGAAAATGTTGTCCTTGATTAGCCTTTGCAGTCAACACATGCGGAAAGGCTGTGACTTGTGGTCAGTTTTGTCACTGATAAGCCTATGTGAACTACTCAGGCTAATATAGGACAACACTTTACGCCTTTCCGCATGTGCGAACTGCACAGTGTAATCTGGGACAACACTTAACGCACATGCATTAAGCCCAGTTTTGTCAGAACGAGGCTCAGAAAATAAGGTTGGTCGCTTAGGTCGTGGTTAAATCATTTATGTTGCTGAGGCCGTATATATAGTATTTATGTTTGTTGCTTAGGGCATTGGTAATGTTATATTTGTTGCTTAAACCATAGCAAAAATAATGTTTCTTGCTCAGGCGATAAAAATGTAATATTTGAAACTTAATCAAATCAGGCCATATTAATATGATTCGTGTTGTTAAGGCCATGGTTACATAATGTTTTTGCTTAGCACTTAGTAATATAATGTTTGTTGCGAAGGCCATAAATATATAATATCTGTTGCCTAGACCATAGTAATATTATGTTTTTCCTGAGGCAATAGTAATATAATGTTTGTTGCTTTGGTCACAGTAATTAGATATTTTGTGCTTAGGCAGTAGTAATATATGTTTGTTGCTAAGCTAAGGCCATAGAAATATAATGTTTGTTGCTAAGGCCATAGTAATATATCTGTTGCCTAGACCATAGTAATATTATGTTTTTCCTGAGGTCATAGTAATATAATGTTTGTTGCTTTGGTCACGACAGTAATAAGATATTTAAGCTTAGGCAACGGTAATACAATGTTTGTTGGTTAGGCCATAGTAATATGTTTAGGTGAGGTCTTATCTAAAATCATGTTCGTTGTTGTTGCTCTATATATATTACTGTTAGTTTTTCACAGAGAAAAACGATGTGCCAAGTAGGAACATATTTCATGTTTACCCTTTCCTTCTTCACATATGTAGTGAAACCTATCTTTTATGTTTTTTAATAAATGCCGTTATAAATCTGACAGAATTTTTTTTGCCAAATATGACCTAAATTTTAAATTATATTTGATCTTCAAACAAATGATGTAAACCTACTCAATTTGGTTTTCAGGACACATCATCTGCAGTACAAATATTGTTTACTTGTAGTAAACAATTAGACGAGTAGTTAGGTGAATAAAGAGAGGAAAAGCAACAGTTTAGTTTAAAATAATCATTCAGATTTGCTTCATAAATCAAGCATTACAAGTTAGTGTCTGATATTGAAATGCCTAGACAATTTCAGTTTCCATCATTCAAGATGGTTCATTGGTCCACATCTTAAATCTTTCAGTGATGGAGCCCTTGCTTTCGGAAATGCCAGGTACGGCCAAGGCGTGGGCTCCATTATTCTAGACCAGGTCAACTGCACGGGGACAGAGTCCAACCTGGGACAGTGTGCGTCCAACCCAATCCTGTTGACCAACTGTGTGCACGGGGAGGACGCTGGCGTGAGATGTACAGGCGGACATTCAGGTGGTGAGTGATCTCTTACTTTTTAGCCTTGCTCTTGGAAAATGGGGCTAAATGCATGTATGTAAAGTGTTGTCTCAGATAAGCCTGTGCAGTCCTCATCGGTGTATAAGGGATGACACTTTAGGCTTTTATTGAAATTTTGCTTCAAGGAAGTCTGTTCTGAACAATATTCCAGACCTGGTGGAAAGTGTGGTCCCTGAGTAGCCTATAAGTACTGCACAGGCTAGTTTGGGTAAACCCTTTATGCCCATAAATACATCCCGGGCCCGTATTCACCAACCGATTCTTAGACTTAAGAATAAAGAATAGACTTAGAACCAAGAAAAATGTGTTCAGTGTTTGAATATATACAGGCCTCCACTGGTGATTATGTCATTAACAAAATGTTCTATATGAAGAATAATATAGATAGAGATGTTTACTGCAGAGTTTGACTCAAAATTAAAGACATTCTTGAATATTCTAATTTAAAGAATTTTCTTTATTCTTAGACTTAAGTCTAAGAATTGTTTGGTGAATACGGGCCCTAATCTTCCCAGAACACAGCTCATTTATAGGTCAGGTTGGGAAAGCTGGAATAATTCTACTTCTTGGAGATAGAGCCCTTAGCCCCATTTTTGGGGTGGGGTGGGAATGGGTGTTGTTGGTAAAATAGCGTATTTTTTTAAGATTTGGAGATACATATTCATGGTAAAGCAATGAAAAACTGGGGCAGGATCAATCAAAGGAGAGCCAGTAGACTAATTTGAGACAATGTTTCAGATGTGATGACGTTTTATCATGGCTGTTACAAAAAGAAAACAAAAGCCCTGTTAAAGCAGTGATTTTTCCATCACTTTCTAACTGATTTGTGATGCCATCAATTTGTTACATGCCGGAAAAATGGAGATAGCGCACTGAAGGAAATAGGCAAAATACCAGGGCTGGTATTCATAAACTCCTAAGGCGAATCTTTACATAAGCTGGATTCAAGGGAAAATTTTAAAATTAAATTGTCTATTGAAATTCTAATGATTTCAGTTTTGTAATGCCAAAATACTGTTCTTCAATGCAAAATTTGCTTAAATAAACCAATCAAATGAACAAAGACACCAAAATGAAAGAGCAAAAGACTTTTTAATTATTTAAGGAATTTTCTTAAGTTTACCCTTAGAAGCTTTATGAATACCAGCCCAGTCCTATACGGACGAATGCCATTCAGGAGGATTGAAGACATAGAAGACATTTAACCTGCCTATTGAAGTTGAATGCTGAGGATTAGCTGGATAGTCGCTGTGAAGGCTTTCAACATCCTTGTGATTACAGGGGAAACAGGGAAAGTAATGGTTTGCATCAATAGACTGCCGATGCAGCAAAATAATGGCTATGACTCAAGTGAGAACAGACATGGCTCAGCCAACCTGTTTTAGGCTTAACTTGATCAGCATGATTGTATAATCTTCTCAAGAATGTTGAAGAAGCATGGCAACGACCAATGAAGGAGGCCCACAATTAATTGAACTGGTGGCAGTGAGAATGTTTAAACTTCTGAAAAAGGAGAAAAACATACATCAGTCAGACTCGACTTGTTGCAAACAGCAATTCAGCTAGATTAGTGTTGCGTATTAATAACGCCTCATTCTGTTAAAATTTGGCTTAATTTTTTTGTATTGTGTGATAATAGATTAGTCTGTGCAATCCGAACAGGCTAATCAGGGAGAAGACTGTCCAATTTTGTGGAATGCTTTCTATAAAGGAAGTCTTTTCTAAACAAAATCCATTTTAGGCTAAAAGTGTTGTCCCTGATAAGCCTATGTGGACTGCACAGGCTAATCTTGAATGGCATTCTACGCACATGCATTTAAACCAGTTTTCCCAAAACTAGGTTAAATTGTACTATTAATTTGGTGGTTCAGGCCTGGTGACCCAGTTACAAGTGAGACTGGTTGGCGGAACAAATTCACGGGAAGGGCGTGTAGAGATCCTGTACAACGGCACATGGGGTACAGTCTGTGACGATAACTTTAACAACAATGCTGCTCAGGTCGTCTGCTCAATGGTTGGGCTATCAGGGTGAGTTAAACTGATGATCTTCTTAGTTAAAAGTAATTTATTTTAGCTCAATCAATGCATCAAAAGCTTCAGGGTCATTCACAGGCTTTTCAGTTTATTTTCTGGGTAGAACTAGTACTTGGTGTCTGTGGGGGTGATCTCAAGAATGATTATACAGCAGGGATCAAAACCATGACCTCCAAGTTGCTAGGCGGACACCATGTCCACTTCACCATGGCAACTAAAATTTTCTCGAGAGGCAACACTCGCTGTTGCATAAGAAAAGATTGCAAAAAGGCTACTTTGCTGACGACTTTCTTGAAAATTTGAATAATTTGATTGGCAAGATGTCTTTGAGAAACAATCAATTGTTATAATTACAATTAAGAACTTATCAGTTGTTGCACTAAGAAAATACAAAATAAGTCATGATATGAACGTAATTTAAAAATTATGTCTCAACATCTCAATGGCTAATGTCAATTTTTATTGATATCTTGATAGTATTGGGATATAACTTTGGAATATCCAGATAGAAGTCTGGTTTCTGTTTACACTCAATACGATAACTGAAGTAGCCTTGTGCATGCAAGTCTGTGAGGTGTTTGAAGGTATCTGATTTTCACAACATAATGTGTGAGATTTGAAAGTTCATAGTATTCTAAAAACTGTTTTATGTTAATTTATTGAAACGGTTTTATCTTGGTTGCTTGTCTTCCAAAAACTGTTTTATCTTTTTTATGTTCTTCAAAGAGCTGTTTTTTCGTAGTTCTATATTAATTGATTGTAATTTTAAACTGTTTGTCTTCCAAAACTGTTATCCTTTGTAAATTGTCTTATATGAACTGTTTTATCCTAGTTCTTTGTCTTTTTTAAATTTGTTTTAAATTATTTAATTGTCTTATGAAAATGGTTGTTTATTTATTTATTGTCTTCTAAAATCAGGTTTTCATTTCAGCACCAATGCCAGAGCTAGAAGTGGGGGATTTTTTAGACCTGGAAATGGGACCATCTGGTTGGATGATGTTAATTGCATTGGTAACGAGACATCCTTGGCATTATGTGGACATCGTGACTGGGGGACAAACAACTGCGGCCACACGGAAGATGCAGGAGTGGTGTGCGGAGGTATTTAAATTGGTGCAAGAGTGTGTGTGTGTATATTTAGTCCCCTACCGGTGAAACCGGAGGGTACTTATGGTTTGCGCTCTGTGCGTCTGTCAGTCAGTCAGTATGTCACACTTTTCTGGATCCTGCGATGACTTTAAAAGTTCTTAATATTTTTTCATGAAACTTGAAACATGGACAGATGGCAATATGGAGATTATGCACATCATTTCATTTTGTTCCTACGTCAAGACTTCTGGTTGCTATGGCAACAAATAGATTAGAAATATTGCTGAAAATGGTGGATCCTGCGATAACTTTAAAAGTTCTTCATATTTTTTCATGAAACTTGAAACATGGACTGCTGGCAATATGGAGATTATGCACATTATTTCATTTTGTTTTTACGTAAAGAATTCTAGTTGCTATGGCAACAAATAGACTATAAATATTGCTGAAAAAATGGTTGAATTTCACCGGTAGGGGACTTTTATTGCTTGGCAATAGTCTTGTTAAATTTATGATGTCCTTCAGCGCCTGAGGCTGCATAATGTGTGATCCTTGTGTGTGCTGCAGCATTCCTACCTAATCAACTTACTAGTTTCAGAAATGTTAGGAAAAAATGTGAATTGTTTCTAAATTTTCAAGCTATTTCTAGCTGGAACATGAAGATTTTCAATTTCGGTGCAGTCTTTTGTGGTGGGGGGAAGCCGTCGTACCTGTAGGAAACATTCCCTATCTGGTATGGTGACCGTGAACAAAACTCACATTCTTCCAGGAACGGGCATTGAACATGAGTCGCCTTGTTGAGAAGCGTGTGTACCAGCCACTGCGCTAATGCGAAAGCCCAAATAGTTGTAGCAACTTGTTCATACATTTGTATACCATTTCAGGGAAGGGTATCTTGTAGTCTATCTTTCAGATGTTTGGTCAGTTTATGTGCATTCCAGCTGTGTTTTCCATAAAATGTAAAGATTTTGCCATGTGGGAGTAGTGGACCTGGAACTAGATGGAAGGACCAATCTTTTTTAATGTTTTTTTAACCCATTTATGCCTAGTGGACTCTCGCATCCTTCTAAATTGAATCAATTTATTTCCAAAATTAGGGCTGTCTAGTATATTTATTTTTATATTTAGATTTTTTTTACAGAAATTCCTTTAAGCAAACAGCGTTGACCTTGACGAGACGCCACATCATGCAGCGTCTCATTTGGGTCTACGCTGTTTGCCAAGGCTGTTTTTCTAGACGCTAGGCATAAATGGGTTAATTTATAAAATGTTGCTGATTTTTATTTGGATTGATCACGTTCATTATTAATCACAGAAAGAAAAGATTGATGTAGTCAACTGCACCAGTTCGTTCAGTTGGTTGGATTATTATACAAATTTTTAATATATAATTTGTATTATATTAGAACTATTTAACATAGACATCTGCTTTTCTGTGACATAAAGACTAAAAAAAAAGGATAAGACTTTTTTTTGTAAAAATTGAGTGAATAATTAATGTGATGTCATATGCATTTTTAATGCATTGAAAATATTGTGCTTATAAATGCAAGTTAAATGCCAAATTCATAAAACATGAAGATTTGGTTAACTTAAACATAAGATATACGCATGTACGTGTTTATCTCTTACTAATTTTGTTTAACTGCGCAGCAGAATGCAGGAATTATTTGCTTTTTTAAAGTGCACTAGATTGCGTTTGAAGCCATGTGCCTTTTTATGCTCCCCTAAAATTTTTGGGGGGGAGCATATAGTCGCCGCTTCGTCTGTCCGTCCGTGTGTCCATCTGTTTGTGCACAATTTTTGTCCGGGCTATTTCTCAGCAACTAATGACCGGAATTCAATGAAACTTTGTGGGAAGCTTCACTACCAAGAGGAGATCTGCATATTATCAGCCAGTTCTGTCAGATGATTTTTTACAGAGTTATGGCCCTTTGAAATTTAGAGAGGCTTCACCAGGTTTTTTGAACAATTACCTACTTTTATTTTCGTTCATTGTCTATACAAAACAAGTTGCCGTTTTATGGTGAAATAAAAAGTCTCCAACTGCAAGGAATTTTAGTTGGCTTAGCTTACAAGATGTTTGCCTATTTTATTGCAGGGTCGGTCACAATAAGCCCAGTACGTCTTCGCAATGGTACAACAATATCAGAGGGACGAGTTGAAATATTCTACAATGGCACTTGGGGAACAATTTGTGACGATAACGTGGACCGAAACTTCGCCGTTGTCATCTGCAGGCAACTGGGTTTTCAAACGTAATGACCAATTTCTGCACATTTAGTTCCCATGAGATTTTGACGCTATATTAAATGAGTACAACTAAAAATGTAGGTTTATGCAATTTAATTATGCTTCTTCTAAAAAGTTGTGCCATTGTTAATTTGCCATACAATCTTTTATATGAAGGGTTCTGAACCATAGCATAACAATTTTCACAATCGCAATGTGCTATTTCTTGGTTGTTGTTTTTTTCTATTTACTTTTAACAGTTTTCATAATTTCTTCACAGGACAAATGTAGCCCTGAGAAAGGAGGCATTCTTTGGCCCTGGATCAGGTCAGATCTGGTTGGATGATGTGAGTTGCCGTGGCGATGAGGTCTCTGTGGATTCTTGTACAGCGAATGCTTGGAGCATCAACAACTGTGGTCACAATGAGGATGTTGGGGTCGTATGCAATGGTGAGTAACTGGTGTAGAATGGAACTGTTTCTCACCCCCATCCAAGGGTAGAGGCTAAAAGTTGGGGGAGGGGAGGGGTCAGTGTGTATGTCTTGGTTAAATGTTATAAGTTTGTGGAGCCCACTACTTCCAAATTTCTCTTGGGATTAAATTAAAACTAAAAATGTGTTGTAATATTTTTTTACCAAAATATGATAATTATTTAATGAGCTGTCAATAAAAGGTTTAACATGTTGATGTTTATAGTAAATATTAAATTAATAGTGTTTGCATGGGTGTATAAAAAACGTAAAAAAATGTTTAGTAACAAAGATTGTAGTGAATTAAAATAAAGCACTTTCAAATAATTGGAATCTTATTTGTTTCCAGTATTGAGTGTAAAACTGGTGTTTCCAGTATTGGGTGTAAAACTGGTGTATGTTCTTAATATTTCTATATGAGGTACATCAGTTTTACTATCAAACCTTTTACTCATGTTACAGCTCCAACTGTTCAGGTGAGACTTGCTAATGGTGGTGTGTCGCCTAACCAAGGTAGGGTTGAGTTGTTCTACAACAACACCTGGGGCACAGTGTGTGATGATAGCTTTGATGCGAACGCTGCTGGAGTGGTGTGTAGCCAGTTGGGCTTCTCTAGGTATGCTTATGCCTGTGAGCATGCATGCATTTTGTATTTCTATAGTTGATTGAAAAAATGGTCAACAACTTAAACCAACATTAATACTCAAAATCAACGATTATTATACCCCCACAAACGAAGTATAGGGGGGTATATAGGAGAGAGCTTGTCTGTCGGTTGGTTTGTATTAATTTTCCGCTCTCTAATTCAAGTTGTTTTCATCCGATCTTTACCAAACTTGGTCAGATTTTGTATCTAGATGATGTCTAGGTTAAGTTCTAATATGGGTCATGTCTGGGTCAAAAACTAGGTCACGGGGTCACTTAGTGCGTTTTAAACATTGAGCATGGTGTCCGCTGTTTTTTGTGATGACAACTGTTGCAAAATATTCTATGTCAATGCCGCATGTGGTAGTATAAGTCAGGTCTGTGACAAAGCTCTAGTTTTGCAACATATTTCATAAAATTAAGATAACCCATACAAAATCAATGTTCCTTACAGCAATAGTTAAAATGTCAACGCTAGATGTGGTCTTGTAACATAGATTAAACGAGATACAACAGATGCTCGTTTTTTATTTTTCGTGCGACAATATATTCCATGTTTATTTCCTGCCACAGTATCGAAACATTTTCGAGCGAATGTGAGACGGCTTCGAGCCTCGTCAGAAGAACAACGTTGTGCTTCCGAAGCTGCCCGCGAAGCCAATCTTGCGTTCACTCGGATATTGAAGCCGGATATTGACATGGAATATATTGTTACAAACAAAAATAAAAACAAGCATTTTGTACCGCGTTAAATCTAGGTTACCAGACTTAATTGTTGTGTTTAAATTTTTGCTATTGCTATCTTGGAACATTGATGTTTTATGTGTTAACTTTATGCTATGAAATATTGTACAAAATATTCGTTGATTTTGAGTTTTTATGGGCTTTTAATATTTATACATTGGATATAAAGGCCCAGTTTCACTATGATGCCGGTGGAGCCCCGGTGCGTGATCTGGGCTCTACTGGGATGAACCGGGGGGACAACTGGGATGAACCTGGGATGACTGGGAACAACCGGGAAAGTATTCAAATGTTTAATACCTTTGGGATGAACCAGGAGTCACCGGAAAGGACCGGCAACGACCAGCGCGGCACCAGGATCAACCGGGACTGCATCGGGATGGCACCTTAGCTCCACCAGGACCCATAAGACCCTGGAAGAGCTATGGCAATGCCCCGGTTGTTGCAGGTGGTGCCCCAGTTGAGCCCCGGTGAATGCCGGCAGAGTCCTGGTATAGCTACGGTGCATCGGTAAACCGGCGCTCTGTCGGGACGCCACAGGCATTCACCGGGTCTCTGCCTGGGAAATACTGGCGACGACTGGGGTTAAACCAGGGTGTTGCCTTGGCTCTGCAGGAGCTTCACTGTAATAAGCTGTAGCTAGTCCGGGGTTGACCGGGCCTCTTCCAGGTTGTTGACTGGCTCCAACCGGGGCGGCAACAGAAATAGTGTGACCGCATTAAAACAACTTCTATGCATCATCGCGGTTCTTGCCGATCGACTGGCATTAGCAAACCGGGATGGACCGGGTCTCTACCGGCAATAGTGAGACTTGGGCTTAATAGTTGTTTGGGCATTATTCATAATTTTATATATCTGGTCTTTAATCAATAAAAATATTGTATGATTCCGTCATATCAAGCGGCTCCTGGTATTACTAATTTTGATTAGTAATAAAAAAAAGAGGCTTACGTCACATGCATGCGCTCCGAGTATTTTGGTTTTACTAACATTACCTAGATTGAATATTAATACAAATAAAGCATTTAAATGAGGTAAAAGAAGGTATTATTGCATTTCAAAATCTTACTTCAACTACATGTGTTAAAAATTTAAATCCATATTCCATACATTATATTCTTCCTCTTCATTAAAGATCCACATAAGCTGCCAAGAGATGCACTTAGATGACTGCGCTTGTGTAAACACAACACTTTTATTCTTTGAATAATTAACAACATTCACTTTCACCCATTTCTAAAAAAATGTTGTATGAAAAATTATAGATCTAGCATAAAATCTGAGCGTATACATCACATCAGACTATAAACACACGTTCAGTCGGAATAACTCCGTCCCTATTGAAAATATATGCCAAAATTTATTTGAAAAAAAAAGGCAAATTATTGTGTTCATGAAATTCTTGAGCACTTTTAAGTGGCTTCGTTGCTCAAAAGAAGAATGACCGATACAAAAGAAACTTGTTAAATTGTCAGTAGAAGTAATACAAAAGTTGAATAACCATTTAAAGTTGAATAAAATATGTTCAGTTGATAACAAAATGAAGTTTTGTTGAGCTAATGCCTATTGCAATTGAGTATTCTCCCTTTTCTGTGTTACGTCGTGATACGAGGGAAACACACGCATAGTGGTGTTTTTGCTGGTGTGTTCCATTATATTTACGTGGTTAAACACGCTGTTAATAAACAATTTTTTTTATGGCTTTAATGGGAATGAAAATAATCTTTGAAGTTAAATTGTTTATTGCTGAATTGTTTGCATTAATTTAGAAATTCTTGTACTCCTTTCCTTAACCCCTCGAAACGTGGTAACCGGAGGATATATTTTTGGAAGGTATAAAATGCTTGAAACGATACATTGATTTGAAATATGTTCATTCTATCCATGTATATTATATATTGAATTTTAAGAAAACATGAATGAGGATATTCATTCATTTTAACGAGTTAAATCATCTACAAGTTAAGTTTACAGGACACCAAGAGTCTTCTTGTATCTGCAGCATCTAGCTGTATTATTATAATGTTTTTATTCTCATCCCTTACATCTACTAGAAAATTAAAGTTTGCACTCCACACTTTGCTATGTTTGACACATAGAGTTTGTTCTAAATTAATTGCTTGTCGTAATGTTCATAGAGACAGAGCCCAGGTGGCGGCCACAGGACAGTTTGGTCAGGGTGCAGGACCGATACTCCTGGACGACCTTCACTGTCTTGGAGCGGAGACCAACCTACTTCAGTGTGATGCTAAACCCTGGTACCAGAACAACTGTGCCCACAGTGAGGATGTCGGCGTCATTTGCTCTAATTCAGGTAAGCAGAAATAGAGAGCTAACTGGGTTATTATAAACACTGTTAGACATGAAATAGCATTATCCTTCAGTTCTGATATTACCAGATATTATAATACATAGTGTGCAGCCTTTTTCATGTTAATTTTTTTGACAAAAGAAAAGGACATAGTTAAGTGACTTATATTATATATTAAACATGTTATATTGTCACCATAAGCCAGGTACATATTATTGAAACATGTGGTGTAGTATCGAAACCTTCAACTTGATCATATATACATGAGCATTTAAATTTTATGCACTTTTTTTACTCTTAATTTGTGCTTTTTTATGCCCCATTCTTAGAAAAAGAGGGGGTACATTGTTTTTGGCCTGTCTGTCTGTCATTCTGTCCCAAAACTTTGACCTTGGTTAAAGTTTGATAACTGGCAATATTGAAGACAGCATCTTCATATTTGGCATGCATGTGTATCTCATGGAGCTTCACATTTGAGTGGTGAAAAGTCAAGGTCACGGTCATCCTTCAAGGTCAAATGTCAAATATTACTGTATGTTTCTGTCCCAAAACTTGAACCTTGGTTAAAGTTTGGTCATAACTTTTGGAATATTGAAAATAGCAACTTGATAATTGGCATGCATATGTATCTCATGGAGCTGCACATTTTGAAAGGTGAAAGTTCAAGGTCATCCTTCAAGGTCAAAGGTAAAAAAGGTGCAGTAGGGGTCATTGTGTTTCTGACAAACACAGCTCTTGTTTATAATGAATGTTATATCTAATGCAATCCTAACTCACATGTTTTGTGTGTACCTCTAAAATATTTATTGTCAAAACAAAAGTTTGTTTTCTTTAAATTATTGTTTGCATTTATCACATTAAAGAAGGCTGCCAGTCTCAACCATTCCATGAAATTGAAGGTAGTTTACACAATGCAGACTTCTGACATTATATTTCCTGTGCCAACATTCAAAGTTTTTGAAGTGCTATCTTGGATTTTATTTGGCTGACCATTTTGTCAAGCAAACTGCTTCTATCAGTGCATTATTTGTTAAATTTTCATGAAACTATATATATGTATCATGTAAAAAATGAGAGAAAGCATTTTACATTTTGTCTCGATAACATTCAAAATGGCCCAAAAAGTTTGTCTTTAGAATGACACTTAAACTTATGCAGTTACATGAAGTGAATATGTTAAATTATGACACTTTGAATCTCTTTCATTTAACATCAAGTGAACATAATAAATTAAACCTGGCCAAATGTACATATTCAAAACTATTAATTTTGCTGATGCTTGGATAGGTACCTCTACAAGTATCCGACTGGTTGGTGGTTCCACCCAGTACTCTGGCAGAGTGGAAGTATTTTACAACGGAACTTGGGGCACAGTCTGCGATGACTATTTCACAAACCAGGCAGCTACTGTCGTGTGCCAAATGTTGAACTATCCAACGTACGTACTGTAGTTTTGCTTACTGTTAAGTTTTTATGCCCCCTAAGGAGGGCATATAGTGATCGGACCGTCCGTCTGTTTGACTGTCTGTCATTCCGTCACACTTTCCTTTTAGGTTTTGCATGTAGGTTTGAAAAAATGCTCATAACTTCTATGTCGCTTCAGATAGAAACTTGATGTTTGGCATGTATGTGTATGGAGCTGCACATTTTGAGTGATGAAAGGTCAAGGTCATCCTTGAAGGTCAAAGGTCATATATATGGCTTCAAAGCAGCGCAGAGGGGGGGGGGGGGGCATTGTGTTTCTGACAAACATCTCTTGGTTTTAATTAGGATTTTCAACAAAATATCTGGTCAATGACTTAAGTTTGCATTGACCAATTGTGATAACACTTTTGATATATAATACCAGGCTTGCATGGGTCAAGGTAAAGGTTACTGCGACTAAAAATAGAAAAAGGGTAGCCCCTGAATAGCATGAAAAAAGGCATGATATTATGTGCATTTTGAAATGCTGTTTCTTTTCACACATTAACTTATTTTCAAAAGAAACTTCATATAATGATGGATAACCTTAAGAAATGGGGTGGAGTACAACACCATAAGTCTTCAGTAATTTTTAAGCAGTATTTGGGTAATATTTTATTGTTTTGTGATTGTCATTACCCCATAAGTACTGAGATTGTAGAGAACAACGAGAAGAATTGCAGAGTGCAAGGCACGTAAGCTTTCTGTCCCCTACTGGTTTCACCGGAGGGGACTTATAGTTTGCTCTCTGTGTGTCAGTAGTCCGTCAATCTGTGAGTCTGTCACACTTTTCTGGATCCTGCAATAAATTTAAAAGTTCTTAATATTTTTTCATGAAACTTGATACATGGATAGATGGCAATAAGGACATTATGCACGTCATTTCATTTTTTTCCTACATTCTTGTTGCTATGGCAACAAATATTAAAAATATATATACATATATTTCTGACAATGGTGAAGTTAGTAGGGGACATATATTGCTTGGCAATAGTCTTGTCTTTACTTTATATTTATTTTTATTTAATATGATTCAAAACAAACTTCCTGAGTTGTATGTTTTTACTTGCAGTGTAATAAATATATTGTTAAAATAAAACAGTTGGTCAGGTACTTGTAAATAACTCAATATAAATAAAGACTTACTAACCATTAGTTAAACAAATATCAGCAGACAAAACTCTTTTGAAAATGTTTCTTGAGTCATTTTTAGCTCGGCGTTTTCGGAGAAAACCCGAGGTATTGTCATAGCCAGCTTGTGGTGTTGTCTGCCGCACGCCGGCATCCCGCTAAAACTTGCACATAGTGCTCTAAAATTAAAGTGCTTCCGTGCTTCCACCTACAACTTTGAAACTTCATATGTAGATGCAACTTGATGAGTAATACACGTTACACCTCAAAAAATAAAAATAAAATCTGACAAGCTCTCATTTATTAAAAACTGCACCCGCAGCCGAGCATTGGCACCCGTTATGTGGTGCTCTTGTTCCTATTCTTTTTACAAGACACTGTGTTTTCTCCATGGCCCATTTTTCAGTGCTGGAGCTCAAATGCTGACCCGTCTCACTGGGTACCCTGCACCTCCCAGCAAGATTTGGTTGGACAATGTGGTCTGCCTAGGCACGGAATCAAACATCGGCAACTGCCAGCATAATCCATGGGGAACTAACAACTGCGGCCATCTAGAGGATATTGGTGTCTTCTGCTCATCAAGTATGTGTGTTCATGTTGACTCTCTTTGATGTTGATTTTTTCTGCTCATTAAGTATGTCGGTCCTTGATGTCTGTCATGATATTGGTGTTGTATGCTCTTCTAGTATGTCTGTTGTTGATACATTATATTGGTGTCTTCTGCTCATCAAGTATGTGTGTTCATGTTGTCTGTGGTTGAAGTTGATGTTTTCTGCTAATCTATATGTCAGTCCTTGATATACCGGTTTGTTGTTGCTGTTTGTTTCTTCTGCTCATCAAGCATGTCTGTCCTTGATGTTTGTCCTTATAATGGTTTCCTCTGCTCATCAAGTATGTCTGTGCTTGATGTTTGTCCTTTTAATGGTTTCTTTTGCTCATCAAGTATGTCTGTCCTTGATGTTTGTCCTTATAATGGTTTCCTCTGCTCATCAAGTATGTCTGTCCTTGATGTTTGTCCTTATAATAGTTTCTTCTGCTCATCAAGTATGTCTGTCCTTGATATTTGTCCTAATAATGGTTTCCTCTCCTCAATAAGTATGTCTGTCCTTGATGTTTGTCCCTATAATGGTTTCCTCTGCTCAACAAGTATGTCTGTTCTTATTGTCTTTCCTTGACATCTGTCCTTAATACATTTGTATATGTCTTGTGCTGTTCTAGAATGTGTCTGTCCTTGACGTCAGTCCTTGATATCTGTGCTTATATTGGTGTTGTATGCTCTTCTAGTATGTCGGTCCTTGATTTCTGTCCTTATATTGGTGTTGTATGCTCTTCTAGTATGTCAGTCCTTGATTTTTGTCCTTATATTGGTATTGTATGCTCTTCTAGTGTGTCAGTCCTTGATTTCTGTCCTTATATTGGTATTGTATGCTCTTCTAGTGTGTCTGTTCTTGATACATTATATTGATGTCTATTGCTCAATAAATATGTCTGTTTTTGATGTTTGTTGTTGCTATTGATTTTTTTTCTGCTATTTAAGTAGGTCTGTCGTTGCTTGTGTCTCAGTCTTTAACACTGCGGTCAATTGCTGATATTTCTTGCAATGAATACACTGATATTTACTTTTATTCTTGAAACTTAAAAGTAATGTTATGACGAAGAAATATTCGAATCTCGTAATTAAATTTTTTTACTGTGAAATAGCCCAAGTAATCACTGTTATGAAACACTTGCACACATGAAACCAAGAATGAATATTGGACATAATTTAAACTGCAAAGTATGCTAATAGAGTTCACAAGAATCACGGTAGAATTTAACTTATGCAGATAATCCTGTACGATTAGTGGTGTGATAACATGACTACATGTATGCTACATAAATGGTTCTCTCTGTCCTGTGGGTTATTATGTTGTCCTGATTTTTAGCGAGGCTGTTTTCGGAGAAAACCAGAGCTATTGTCATAGCCAGCTCGTCGTGTCGTGTCCTCCACCGGCATCGTGCTAAAACCTTAACATTGGCTCTTAAATCAAAGTGCTTCCACCGTCAACTTTGAAACTTCATATGTGGATGCACCTTGATGAGTTCTACACGCCACACCAATTTTCGGTTAAAGGTCAAGGTCACTGTGACCTCTAAAAAAATAAATAAATTCTGACAAGCTTTTGCAGCCGATCATGGCACCTGTTATGCGGTGCTCTTGTTCTCTTTTTTTTCATCACTTTTCTTTCTGACATATATTTTACAAAATATTTAAATTACAGTACAATGTGCATATTTATGTATGGGAAGGTTTGTAAATATATCTGATTCACAAATTGCTGAATATTTACCTATTACTTGTCAAAAAAGATGCATAAGTAAAAGATAGCATGCTTGAATCCATTGCCTCCTTCAAGCACCACTGGCGGGCACGTCGACAACCGTGCGGGTACCAATGTCAACACCGTTGCCAGGCTCCACGTCCATCAGACTGGTCGCCGGTAACAGCGCGTTTGAGGGCCGCGTGGAAGTGTATGCATTCAATCAGTGGGGCACAGTCTGCGACGATAATTGGAACTCCTCTGACGCCTCTGTTGTCTGCAGAATGCTGGGTTATACAGGGTAAGTATGCAGAGTTGAGTGTGTAATTGTTGTATTGATTCAGAATGGTTAAGTGAATTCAAATGTATTGCACTAGCCCACATACAATTTCAGGTAAGATATTCCTTAGGAGCTTTGGGAGTTCAAAGTATCACAGCCTCGTGTGTCTGTTTATATTGTTCAATTAAAATGTGTGTTATTACTTGTGTATAAGATTTTTCGGTCTTGGGAGTACTTAGCTGATCCATTAATTATACCACCATAAACGAAGTTTAGGGGGGTATATAGGAGTGAGCTTGTCTGTCTGTCTGTTGGTCTGTCGGTCTGTCCGTCGGTCCTTATTAAGTGTCCGCTCTCTAATTCAAGTTGTTTTCATCCAATCTTCACCAAACATGGTCAAATGATGTATCTAGATGATGTCAAGGTCAAGTCTGAATATGGGTCATGCCGGGTCAAAAACTAGGTCACGGGGTCACTTAGTGCGTTTTACACATTGAGCATGGTGTCTGCTCTCTAATTCAAATAGTTTTCATCAGAGCACACCAAACTTGGTCAGAAGTTGTATCTAGCTGATGTCTAGGCCAAGTTCGAACATGGGTCATGACAGGTCAAAAACTAGGTCACGGTGTCACTTAGTGCGTTTTTAACATTGAGCATAGTGTCCGCTCTCTTATTCAAGTAGTTTTCATCCGATCTTCACCAAACTTGGTCAGAAGTTGTATCTAGATGATGTCTGGGTCAAGTGTGAATATGGGTCATGCGGGGTCAAAAGCTGTGTCACGGGGTCACTTTTTGCGCTTTCAACATTCAGCATGTTGTTGACTCTCTAATTCAAGTAGTTTTCATCCAATATCTTCACCAAATTTGGTCAGAAGTTTTATCTAGATGATCTCTACGCCAAGTTTGAACATGGGCCATGCTGGCCAAAAACTAGGTCACATGGTCACTCAGTGCATTTTTTAACATTCAGCATAATGTCTGCTGTCTAATTCAAGTAGTTTTTATCTGATCTTCACCAAACTTGGCCAGAAGTTTTATCTAGATGATCTTGAGGCCAAGTTTGAACATGGGCCATGCCAGATCAAAAACTAGGTCACTGGGTTCGTTTAACATATTCAGCATGGTGTCCGCTCTCTAATTCAGGTAGTTTTCATAGGATCTTCACCACACTTGTTCAGAAGTTGTATCTAGATGATGTGTAGGTCAAGTTGGAACATGCACCATGTCGGGTCAAAAACTAGGTCATGGGGTCACTTAGTGCGTTTTAAACATTGAGCATGGTGTCTGCTGTTTTTTGTGAAGAGAACATGCAAAATATTCTGTGTCAATGCGGCATGTGGGGGTATTCGTCACGTCTGTGACAAAGCTTGAGTTAAATCTTGATAAAATCACATACAGTAACAACTTTCAGTATTTCGAATGGTACATAAATGGGATCAGCATTGTTGGTCCCAACAAATCAGATCGAGTTTTCCCAAGTTGCGAAGATGCAGATAACAACCAGAAACTCTTGTATCATAAGTATGATTTGAATGTTCTATATGAATGATCACTTGTGGTTTGATCATATTGATATTTTACTGACAAATAAATATTACTTTTCTTATTTGCTCGGGCGTCGGCCTACTATGGCTTGGGAACCGGTTAGATCTGGCTCGAAAATATCATAGTGT
This sequence comes from Dreissena polymorpha, assembly GCF_020536995.1. NCBI lineage: Eukaryota > Metazoa > Mollusca > Bivalvia > Myida > Dreissenidae > Dreissena > Dreissena polymorpha. Next base: position 43,565,580 of record NC_068361.1, on the reverse strand, counting down.
CTTATGGTTGATTTTGATGTTCATTATAAATGATCACTCGTAAAGTAAAATCAAAATTCTACTGAAATTAATACATATTTGAGCTGTGCCCTGGGCAAAGTAAGTTTGCACAGGCGAATAAGAGACAATACTTTCCCACTTTTATAGTATTTTATGTTTACAGAAAGTAACTTAGCAGAAGTACTGTTTATGCAGAAAATGTTGTCCCTGATTTAGCCGTTGAATGCTGCACAGGCTAATCTGGGACAACACTTCCCACATGTATTAAGCCCCATTTTCCCATAACGAGGTTCATTTTGTTTCTCATATCTTTCCCAGTAACGGAGCTGCAGCCAGGGGGTCGGCCTACTACGGCCAGGGAACTGGTCAGATATGGTTGGACAATGTGTTCTGCCGTGGCACGGAGGGTTCTCTGGAGCAGTGTACGTCCAACGGATGGGGCGCGCACAACTGCGGTCACCAGGAGGATGCTGGGGTCTCCTGCCTCTCAAGTAAGTTTAACCCTTTGCATGCTGGGAAATTTGTCGTTTGCTAAAATGTCGTCTGCTGAATTTCTACAATTAGCATTTTCTTCGATTTTTTTCAAGGAATTCTATCAGAATAGCAAACAGTTTTGATCCTGATTAGATGCCACGTTCTGTGGCGTCTCATCTGGATCCAAACTGTTTGCAAAGGCCTTCAAAAATTCGGTTCAAGCACTGAAAGGGTTAAGACGATCAGGGAAGCTTTTACTATAGGTTCATCACTGTAAGATTTTATTTTATTAAAAGCTGCTGACTTGTATTTAAGATACCGCGGTCAGCTGTTTTCCATTGAATAATGATTGAATTGGAAATTTTGTTTTAAATGAAAAAACAAAAGAAATTACGCTCTTTTTAAATATAGATATATGATTATGATAAAATTATCTTTAACTTTCCAAAGGGAATTTTGTGGTTATTACACCACAAAGTTTATCAGTGGCAAGTTAATTTATTAAAACCATGAAATTTATTGTTGTTAGTCTATGGCCGTTTCATTTATGGTAGATTTATCAATCTATCTTAAGTGCAAAGAGTCAATACATTTTATGAAGGTTCTAAAGACTATGGCAGTTTTTGGAAACCCTCTTTTGTAGCAAAATTAATTATTTTTTGTGACTCTTAATTTTCGGACATACGGGTTTTCATCCATAGTTAATGTCTCTCAATTTTTTGACAGTATATTTTACCGCGCTATTCTACAGACTTCGAGTGAGAAGAGTTTCACAAGAAATTTATTTAACATTGATTGATTTCATTTATTTCAATATAATTATAATTTTGGGACACCTTTATTTGTGTCTAAATTTTTGGACACCTGTAATTTTTGAATATTTTTTGTATCTTAATTATCGGACACAAAAAAAATAATTATTTTTAATTGTCTGAAAACTTAGAGTGATTACGGTAAATATGATAACGATTCCACTGGATATAGTCTATTGTTAAAGTATGATATTTTTTCAGCCACAATTCCCAACAGATTCCTCCTGTTTACTGACACTACTCAAAGATCCATATATAGAATGGACATGACGACCAAGAGCTATATAGCGATACCATTGCCAAGTCAAGAGAATCCCATCGCTATCGACTACGACTACATCGGAGAACGATTATACTGGACTGACGTCAGCAAAAAAATGATTCGCACTGCTACTCTGGATGGACTCAGCTCAAAAACCATCCGAGTGTTACCTTCAAGTAAATTCACATTTATTGTGTAAAACCAGATTTTTTGTTCAAACATTTTTTTTGATATTCATAGATTTCTTCTTGGTTGATAAAATACCATCTTTAATTTATGTATTATGAAGACATTATAACTATTTTCCCTTTTTTAATCAAGAAAATGTTTCTTTGTTAATATATTTTTTGCCAAGAATGAAGGCATTCCATATAAAGTTAACAGTTATAACTATTGCATGTTTCTTAAAAATGTTATGCAATGTGTCACATTTGTACGAATCATGAAATAAAATTGGTCATGTTTGGATATGTAAGGATCACAAAGATCATAATCACTTGAAAGATTTCCATCATATTAGCTTGTATTTCCAATACTTAACCCTTTCAGTGCTGGAACCGAATTTTAAAATCCTTTGCGAACAGTTTGGATCCAGTTGGCGTCTCATCAGGATCCAAACTGTTTGCTATTCTGATTTGAAAAAAAATCGACGAAAATGCTAATTTTAGAAATTCATCAGACAACATTTTAGCAGACGACAAATTTCCCAGCAGGCAAAGGGTTAACAAAGAAAGTAAATCTACGAATTTTAAGATATTTCCGATGGTGTTTCTGTAGACTCAGTAGCAGATGGCATCGCTGTGGACAGTATTTCCCAACTGATCTTCTACTCTGACACCGGGACCGACATCATCGCTGTCATGACGATGGACGGTTCCTTCCAGTCTGTCATCATCAACTCAGACCTCGATCAGCCGAGAGCCGTGGTGGCAGATCCAAATGCAGCGTAAGAGCCATTAATAATAATAATAATACATTAAGATTTATTTTCTTTTCCATCATTTGTCTTACGTGTTTTTATTGAAACATTTTAACGTGAAAATGTGTCATGCAATCATTCTCCATGAATTTCCCTAAAATAGCACATTACAAAAGGTCTGGCTATTGTGTCATTATTACTGGAACAAAGTACAATTTAATGGCCAGTTAACTACAAATTGGTACCTTAACCTGATTTTTTCCGCGGCCTTTAGAGCTTGTTTTCTGGACAGAATGCAGTTTTTCACAATTTGTTTGAAACTGACAGACTGGTGCTAAGACTGTGCCACTGGCTTATTGAGGGTCGTCAGAGTTCTGTTTAGAAGTGGGGCTGATATTTGAGCCTCGGTCTGGGAAAATGGGGCTTAATGCATATGCATAAAGTGTAGTCCCAGAAAAGCCTGTGCAGTCTGCAGAGGCTAATTAGGGATGACACTTTCCACCTAGACTGGAATTTGTGTAGAAGAGACTTACTTTTAACGAAAAAAGCCCTTACTGCACATACTAATCTGGTAAGACACTTTGCCAACACGTATTAAGTCCCGTCTTCTCAGAATCAGGGACGATATATATTTTCATCAGCCCATTCGAAGACAATAGAATACAACTGCCAGCTTGCAAATATGCTTGGTGCAAATGACGCTTATATCAAAATTAATCGTTCCCCATAAAGTATGCCAAAATTTAAATAGGTAAAATCAACAATATTGAAATCGGCAATCTATAACAAAACTGTTGTAACTATGTGTTTTTTTAATTGGAGAATGGGTTTTAGTATATATATATACCCAGCACTTTTTCAACAATGATTGTGTGGATATGCTGCTGGGTAAATGATCAAACAAGCAACCTACCTATCAGTTAACTCTTTCCCCCATAATAGCCCAATTCACCAGAAGATGGGCAATATTCGCAGAAACTCGGAATTCTGCTCTCTATCAGCTTACCACGCTAACAAATCAAATTCTGGAGTATTATGTTTACATTAAATCAGCATGTTGTCTGCTTCAACAGTTTCCTTTGTTGAAATAAAAATGCCTTTTCAATCGGTAGTTTGCCGCAATCACTTAGAAAATTTAATATAACATCAATAATTAGTTTACTTTCTTAACATACATTCGGATTTTTGTTCAATCAGAGAAGTTTCATACAAGCTGTTCACAATAATCGTATAAACTTGAGGTTTATGCTATTGCTATTTTCAGATCAGAATTGGGTTTTTCCAAAATTGGAGAATCTGTTTTCGTCAACTACGGAAACTCAAAATCGTCCAAAAATGCGATATTTGATAATTATTACTGGAAATAAGGAGGAAATAATAGGATAAATAGAAATTTATGTGAGTTTTGGATAAAGATCAAGTTTATCATGCTCAACTCAAACCATGTCGGCAATCCTCGCGCTGGTACATCGGTTCTAGGCTAAGCCTTGCATGATAAACTTGATCTTTATCTGAAATTCACATAATATTCTCTATTAACATCGTTTCCACCACCGCTCATATTCTTACAACTTTTCACATGCCACATGTGCAGCATTTTCTTTGGTGTATTCTCTATCAGTAAAATATCCACCATGAATTTACAAATATTGCTTCTATTAATAGATTAATTGTACATGTTTACTCCAGCATTTCATTGGTCAGCCAGTTACCTGTTCGGAATCTTATCGGCTGAAAGCGTAAATATTCGTGACTACCCGTAGTGAAATGGGCTATAGTCAAAGTGAAAATGGCTTTTGCAACCAGCATAAAACCAGAACAGCCTGCGAGTAACTCGCAGTCTGTTGAGGTTTTATGCTGCATCAGTAACTTAGGGTTGGAAATAAAGCCTTTAAAACTTGTATTTAGTAAGAAGGGTTTTTAATTAAATGTAACTTTGTAAGGGACTTTAAATGCGTAAAAAAATGTGTCTATGTGGGGTAGGGTTAAACCCCATATGCATTTCACCACTTAGACCTCTGGATATTAACCATCAACCATTTGTAATGACATTTTATCCTGTCTTGTTTGTCTATATTTTCCAGTAAGCTCTACTGGACAGACTGGGGCAGACATCCTAAGATTGAGACGTCATCTTACGACGGATCAAACCGTCAAGCCATCATTAATTCCAACCTCCAGTGGCCTAATGCAATAGCAGTCGATACTACAGGTAGGATAATTTACTTTTAATAGGTCGCCATGGCGTAGTGGATATGGTGTCTGCCTACTGGGAGGTCATGGGTTTGATACCTGCACTGAGTGAGCATTAGATTTCCCCCAGAGATACCAAGTACTGGTTCTAGTCCTAGGAGACCGACTCGAGAGCGTTTCAAATAAGCCTTAGGCTTTCTATGCAATTGAGCTCAAATAAATAGGTTTTAATTAAATTACTTGCTATTATAATATTATTTTCAGGGCTTTTACTGGTATTTATAAAACGTTTTAAGAAAAAATTGAGGAAAATTAACTAGTTTTTGGCTATCAGTGTTTGGTTTGTTTTGCGATAAAAGTTTTTTTGAACAAGTAACTATTGCTAGCTACTCTGTCCTTTTTAAAGCAGAAAACATTAAGTTTCTTAAGAAACATTGATTTATAGTGAAACTTAAATTGAGATATCCCTCAGGGGGAGCATTGTGAAAGTCAGCCCTGAATATTGCAGCAAGGAATAAATTCATCTCTCCTACAGCACTTGTGTTTGTGGGTAGTATAATAATTTAGTTATAAATACCCAAGAGTATTTTTTTTATTTATTTTATTAATTATTATTTTCTGGTTCCATAATTATGTGGTGTTCTTACATCACCAATCCATGTCTCAGAGCTCCAGATAAGGTTTTGTGAAATTCTGAACGTTACTACCAGATTTTCAAAAAGAATTCTTAACTCTGAAATTTTATTCTTAACGTTACTACTAAGTTTTGGAAAATAATTCTTAACTTTTTTAAATGACCTAAAAATAAATAATAATAGTTATTTCATGCAAAAAATCAAAATAAACATACTAGCAACTTTATTTATACGAGCTCAACAGTGTCTATTCAGTATTATACAATTTTATTTTTCAAATACCTTCATATGCCCAAACTGTACTTAGATTGCATGCCTTCGATGAATTTTTACATAAATATACAATTAAAACGGGTCTCCCCTTCAATCTTTTCAACGATTAGCCACGGGAATTGTCCCTTCCACTCGTTCAATGTTTTTTTTGTTTAAGTTTGGACCCGTCGTGTCGCGTTTTTTAGCTTTTCCGACTGTGTCGGCAACTGAGCATACAACATCGGATAAGATCTTTTCTATAATGTCTTTCTTAACATTCAATTTCGGCTCACTTTGCGTACAATATGTTAAAAGCGTGTTTTTGCACGCTTTGCAGTTTTTTAGGACGCTCTCTGGGCGCCGCCATTGTTTTTTGACAGATAGACTGGACACGCCGCTATTATTGGAAAAAATGCGCTTTGTTAAACAAACCCGATAACCATTCTATATAAGCGCCGAAAAGATCTTTAATACACGAAAAGAACTCAATAAAAATCGGTACAAACCAATGTAAAAATAATATTCGTAACTTGATTTTGTAATTCTTAATGGTACGACAAAATTTTAAAATAAATACGTAACGGACTTGAAAATAATTCGTAATTACGAAAATACAACCCTTATCTGAAGCTCTGATGTCTGTCAGAGGTGAAGGTTATGACTCATGGTCAGGGGTCAACCATTCCTGTTCCTATTCCTCATATTCCTAAGGCCTGGAAGTATTTTTTTTAATAAAAACGTCTTTGTAATTCTTTTGATACTTTTTTTTTCAAAGGACAAGTTTTCTCTTTAAATCTAGGTGGTGGCCAGACATTTTGAAAAATGTGCTTGGTACCAATAGTGCTAAAAACCTTTTATATTGCAAATGATAAAATTAACAAATAAATCACTCCAAATTCAGCATTCCTAGACAAGAACAGTGTACAGGACAACAGATAAGATTTCATGTTAATTAGCTTTAAGAAAAGCTTTTTGTAACAAATAGTTGTATCCCTCAAAACTATTTGTCAATTAGTTGTTTACCTTTTGATAAAAAGTTACAAATATTTCTTGAGGAGATGATCAAGCTCTTCATTTTGTGCATTGATAATTCTCAGCAATTCTTTCATTCAATTTATAAAATCATTATACATTCATATTGTCAATTATTATTTGTAACTATGGACAAATCAGGGATGATAATGAGTTATTTTGTTTCAAAGGCCCACTTCCGAACCCTCTCCATCAATGCCTGTATAATAATTGTTCGATGATATTGTTTGTTTTTCTGACATGGAATCGCCACAGTGTTATGAGCTGAATATTTTAGAAGCTGTGCGCTATTAAATCTGAGAGTATACTCTCCACAACGTCTTTTCCTGATTTCAGGTCGGTTAACTAATTGTAAAATATTGGAAGCGCACTAAATTAATGAAAGTTTCATACTCCGTCCGAGTTTAGCAGCCAAAACTTTCCAGAACTTTTTAGGACTTAAGTAAATTTTTTATATAGACACCGGTCCGAAACGGTATCTATTTAAACTTTCAACAAATATAATGGCCACAGTAAAGTTTACAATATACTTATTCAACTTGAAAGAGGTACAAAGAGAAACGGTAAAAATAAAACTATTAAAAATCACTTGCAATTTGTTTTTCAATGTTCATGGATCATTTTCTGTACGATTGATTTTTTAAATTTCAATTTGTTTTTTGTCAAATACAAATTGTAAAAAGTATAAAACGATTCTTATCTTGCACTGAGTTTATGTCTGTGTCCTACAAATTGGTGTCTTCTCCTTTACAGTTTAGTGAATTTATCACTGTACATACAGCTAAATTTTAATGTTCACACTTAAAAAGTTGTCCGTCTGTTTAGCGCAGTGGTTGGTACATGGCACTTCTCACATAGGCAAGCCAAGTTCAATCTCCATTCGAGGAGTTTGTTTAGTGATCACTATACCAGACAGGTGAGATTTCCTACGGGAACTCTGATTTGTCCCCACAGAACAAAACCACACTAAAATAAAAAATACCTTTAAAAAGGCTGGAAATTGCAGACATAACTTAACATTTGTCCCAACTTTTGATAGTCATGTTAGTTTTGGAAGGAATGCTGGGAAACACTCCGTGTCCTAACAGCATCCAGCCTTACAGACAGAAGGACTTCATTGACCCTTTGCATGCTGGGAAATTTGTCATCTGCTAAAATGTCGTCTGCTAAATTTTCTAAAATTAGCATTTTCTTCGATTTGTTTTCAAAGAATACTATCAGAATAGCAAACAGTTTGGATCCTGATGACACGCCACATTCTGTGGCGTCTCATCTGGATCCAAACTGTTTGCAAAGGCCTTTAAAATTCGATTCCAGCACTGAAAGAGTTAACGGTGAAAAACAGACAAATTGTAATGTTGATGTATTATGTGTGTCAAAACAACGGCAGGATTATTACAGTTTATAATGATAAAGACTGAATATGTGTAATAATGTCCATGCAGACAGTACTTTTTTTAATTAATCATGTTGACACAGGGTCTTTTTTGTCTTTTTAGGTTATTTTTTTTAAATGGACAGTTTTTGGAATATCATTTTACTGGGTCGTTTTTGCAAGTTTTATTATTTATTGAGCTGTTTTTTCTGGTAAGATGATTTACTGGGCTATTTTTGCAAGTAATATTAGTTACTGGGCTGTTTTTGAAAGAAAAATTATTTACTGGGCTGTTTTTGCAGGTAATATTATTTACTGGGCCGATGGAGGGACCGGAAACATTGAGAAGGCCAATCTGGATGGTTCTAACCGTCAAACAATCTACAGCCTTTCAACTTCCCACTTTTTTGGCATCGCTTTGTACGGATCCATGCTGTATTACACAGACTGGGCACAGCAGTAAGTAATAGGAATGTCAATCAGACTGGTTTTACTGTGCAACAAATATTAACTCATGCAGGGAGGGAGTTGATTGGATTAATTGCAGTCGGGTTTGATGGTTGTTTTGCTGGTTGATCAGTGTGCATCAAATATTTATAGATATTTCTCAAGAATCTTCAAATTTGTCATAACCCACCATGAAGTGTAGCTGTGCCAGACAATTTCAGACTCAAATGATCCACACATTTCTGATTACTTTGCCCTTGGAGAGAAGACAAAGCCGTGCAGAGAGATTAGTCATGCGACAAAGCTCTAGTTGAGTTCAGTATGCAGTTTCTTTTTTCACTATTTTGGGAATGGGGCCGGGTCCCTTTGGATTGGGAAAATTTGCAGCGTTTTGACTGAAATTGGGAAATTAATGTTGTTGTTTTTATGCTCACAAATACTTTAAAATTGATAATAAAAGTGATTTCAATATTATATTTTATAAGGTTCCACTTATAGAGCTGGATTTGGAGATGAATTACATGTTAAGACTTATAATTTAAAACATTCTTTGTTGGAAACCTTCAATTTAGAAAAATATATACTTTTTGTCCCCTACCGGTTACCGGTTTCACCGGAGGGGACCTATGGTTTGCGCTCTGTGTGTCTGTGAGTCTGTCTGTCTGTCTGTCTGCCTGTCTGTCACACTTTTCCGGATCCTGCAATAACTTTAAAAGTTCTTATATTTTTTCATGAAACTTGAAACTTGCAACATGGATAGATGGCAATATGGACATTATGCACGTCATTTTATTTTGTTCCTACGTCAAAAATTCTGGTTGCTATGGCAACCAAAACAATTTTTTTTTGAAAATGGTGGAATTTCTGACAATAGTGGAGCTGGTAGGGGACCATATTGCTTGACAATAGCCTTGTTTCCAAATTGGAACACAAAACACTGGTATGAATATTCTGTAACAAAGGAGAAATCTGTGGGAACCTGGGATTTGATTCATGTGTGCAAAGTGTGGTCCACACAGGCTAATCAGGGACCACATTTTCATCTTTTATTGTATTGTTCATTTTAAGGAAGTCTCTTTTTAGCAAACATCCTGTTTATGCACAAAGTGTCACCCCTTATTAGCCTGTGTTGACTGCACAGGCTAATCAGGAAAAAAATACGCAAATGCTTTAACCTCCTTTTCCCAGAGCCAGGCTCAAATGCTTTCAGTGACTTCTCACCCACGGAGATGTGATTAGGTTAGCTGCTTGTCTCTTTTTGAGTAAAAACCATAATAAAGTTTTCGAATAATTATTTTGTAAGTGGGGTTTTTGTTCAAAATTAAAATTGTCGGACAGTTTATTTTATAACTCTGTTTTACCAGAATTCTGCCCTTTTGCACTTATCTGTTGACATGTCAATCATGCATTTTTACAACCGGATTAAGGTTATTAAACACAGCAGACAAAAGACTTGGAGCATAGTACCATTACATTGCCTTATTGGGTAGAAAACCATGTATAACGATACATGTAGTAGACAATGGTTTCCACTCAGCTTAAATTGAAACGTACATAAAATAATTTGTACCATATGGCGTGGTAATTTACTAGCATGTACTAATTTATTTGTTTAAACAATTGATGTTATACACATTACATACCTGTATCAGATCGTCAATTCAATATTTTTACAGTGTCTCTTAATTTGGGAACACACATTTATTGTTCCTAAATTTTGGGACACCTGTATTTTTTAAAATATTTTTTTTAATCTAAATTTTTGGACACCAAATTTTTAAATTATTTTTAAGTGTCCAAAAAGTATTTTAAAAAGTATTAACAGTATAAAATAGAATAGTAAAAAAATCTTAACTAAGAAACTAACACAAATACAACTTTTTGTAGCACAGTGATGGTTGTATTTTGTGTGGAGTGAATCGGTGATATTTTGTAGCACAGTGATGAATGTATTTTGTATTGGAGTGATGGTGGTATTTTGTAGCACAGTGATGGTGGTATTTTGTAGCACAGTGATGGTGGTGCCAGCATCTGGTGGTACGCCAACTGCATATGGACCCCCAGGGTTTGGGCGACTCAATGACATCCACGTGCAGGTCAATGGAGCTAGTCAGACAAGTAAGATCATAGGCGGAAAAGTGACATTTATAGTGAGAGTCAGTGAGATTAATTCAACTTCTTTGATTCAGTTGTATCAATGTCTTTAATTGCAGGTCTTATCACTTTGTTATCTTTGTTTTAAGCAAATCTCAACAAGGAAAGCTTCCTGAATTTTATTAATTCAAATTTATAAATATGTTCCTTTAATATCTGGCTACATTGTGTAAAGGTCGTTGTACTGTACGTTAAAATGTTTTTAGGAAATAAGTTATTGAATAATTCTGAATCATTTTGTTAACAGAGTATCTAATTGGTTATTGCAAATAAAAATCATATTTGAAGTGCCCACTTAAGTTCAATGTAAATTAAGAATTTTCCTAATTAGATTTGTGAATTTGGGCCCAGGATTATAGAAGAGGTTGCTGTACACATTATTTACAGCTCATGTCCACTGATATTATTTGACATATAGTAAATTCACATTTATCTAATAAATTTTGATGACCTTAATTTCACCTGCCACTTGATTTTTAGCATAGGTGCAACGCACCTATGCTTAAGGTATATACGACATTTCGAAAACACACATCGAACGTTTATCCATTATGAAGCCTTACCTGATCAAAAATCAGACGAAATATCTTTTTAATTTAGTTTATGGTAATTCTTACAATATTTTTTTTGAAACGTTTTTCTAACGTTTTCTTCCAAGAATATTGCTGACACCGTTTTTAGTGAATTTTTCTAAGACCTTTTTACGTGAAAAAAACTTCTAAGAAACTAAAACAAATTTCGTTCGTAAAACAATTCTGTTCTTGTTGATAGTGACCTCACACCTAATTTCTATTTCCTTTGTTTACTGTTCTGTGAGAGGTCAAATGTTTTCTGATTTATGACATGGATTCTGACCTGCCTTTCTATGGATTTGATGAAGTAGAGTTTGAAAGTAATAGAGATGTGTTAATTGAAGTTAAAATGATTTACTTTTAGCCAGAAATTAACGTTGCGAGTAGAGCTAACGGTTTAAATGTGGCATCGGATTTAATGGATTCGCGCGAATTCTGGACGAGTGTTGTGTCTGTAAAATATTAAATGGAAATCTGTAAATGTATCAAGTCGGAAAAGAAAACGGATGGTTGCATAATGGTATGCGTGAAATAATGTTATTCTACGTATTTATTTTCATAGTTATGTCATTTTGTAACCATTCACATTCGTCACTATTTGGAATTCCCGTTTCTATAAATAGAACATATTGGTAACAAGGGGGGCGACTCGTGATGTCAGCAATCGTTAAGGTTACAATATACTCAATAATCGAGTCATGAAGGCTGTACTCTCTAAACAAATCATCATATTTTCCTCGAAGGCATGTTATACACTTTGGACTGTTGTTCTGGTTTTATTGTTTGGAGATACTGAGAGGGTAAGCATAGGTGTTCACTACTAAATCCCTGAAATAGGATAAAGTTGGAGATTAAAGTAAAAAATGGCACTGCAAAAGGTTACAATCCACTAGAATATTTGTTTATTTGAGTCAAATTCTTTTTTGGTTTGAACATGACATATCTTTTTTATTGCTTAAATCGATTCAGCTAAGAATGCCCGTCAAGAAAAGGTATGGTTATGGGGGTCTCTATGTGCAAAATGTTGTATTTATTTTCGCTCGAAGTTGTCGCTTTTATATCGAAACATATAAGGAAACTATTTAGTATATTTTGACCTTAACATTTACTTCAGCAGCATCTTCCCTGTATCTTGCAACTATGCTTTCAGCGCCATCGGCGCTCTCGTTTTTTAAATGTGAGTGTTCTTCAAACTGGGTTGTAACTGAATCAACATTTTTAACCCTGACAAAACAGCATTAGAGTTTGGCGTTACACTGCTGATTGTTCTTAACCCATTTATGCCCAGCGTTTAGAAAATAGGCCTTGGCAAACAGCGTGGACCCAGATGAGACGCCGCATGATGCGCTGTTTGCTTAAAGGAATTTCTATAAGAAATATTCTAAATTTTGATCCAATTTAGAAGGATGGGAGAGTCCACTAGGCATAAATAGGTTAACATTTCTATTTCAGATACCATAGTTTGGCACTTTTCCCTCAACATTTTAATGCCTATCTACTGATCAAGTGTGCTCCAATATTACGTCTGTTTTTACCGTATCTACTGATCAAGTGTGCTCCAATATTACGTCTGATTTTACCGTATATACTGATCAAGTGTGCTCCAATGTTATGTCTGTTTTTACCGTATCTACTGATCAAGTGTGCTCCAATATTACGTCTGATTTTACCGTATATACTGATCAAGTGTGCTCCAATGTTATGTCTGTTTTTACCGTATCTACTGATCAAGTGTGCTCCAATGTTACATCTGATTTTACCGTATATACTGATCAAGTGTGCTCCAATGTTACGTCTGATATTAACGTATTTACTGATCAAGTGTGCTCCAATGTTATGTCTGATTTTACCGTATATACACTTCAACACCTTTATTTCGAACACAGATAATCCGAGGTCACCGTTATTTCGAAGTATTTTTCGGGTCCCGATTTAGGTTCTTCTTTATTAAATGTAAAATTTCATTGTTAATCCTAATTGGAAGTGATTCCTGTCCGTCCCAACACTATAATTTGCACCTAATTGCCAATCTTTAATCCAAAGTCAAAACTGCAAAACATTGAGCGTAATTTCACACCTTTGTCATCTGTGTGTGGCTCGTCAAAAGCCGATAATTACACCTTTATTGTCTGCGCGTAGTGTGTTAATTTTATAATGTCGTCAACTGCCGATAATTACTATTTATGTAGTTTTGCATTATTTAGTAACAAACAAATGTGTCATGTTAGGTCTGAGTAAATGCGGTCATATTAATTGCATCATATATAAACTCTACCTTTTTAACAAAAATCATTACAAAATGTCTGATACAAACAAGTCAACCACATTACTATTTTCCCAACCAAATGTCGAGCAATCTGAGGAAGGGCCTGATACCCAACCCTCGAGGATATCCAAATCAGCAGTAAATAAAAAGGGGGTCAAGCGGCGTCTCAATTCCAAATCATACCAGGAGAGTCTTCTGTCAAATATTTATTTCGAATTATCGTTAATCTAAAGTTTGTTTAAAGGTCCCGATGACTTCGAAATAACATTGTTGAAGTGTACTTGTCAAGCAGACTCTGATGTTGGGTATAATTTTTCAGATACAAATGCGTGTACGAACGGCCGCGGTGGTTGTAGCCACATCTGTATTCCCATGGCAGGAGGCAACAAGAAGTGCCTGTGCCCTGATGGACTCACCCTTCAATCTGGGGGTCTCACTTGTGCTGCATGTGCGTGGTGTTGAGTGTTATACACTGAGCAGTGCTCATTACTTTTTTGTGTAGAGTATGAGATCTCATATAGACATTTTAGGTTTAAAGATAAAACCAGTGAAACTATCACTTCTATCATTTTCAGCATCATTTTGTGATTTTTTTTATTTTCAACTGTAAATGTTTGCATGTTGAATGTTTTTATGTTTACTCGCTTTTTATGGTATATGGCTATATATAGTGATCGGACTGTCCGTCTGTCGGTCCGTCTGTCTGTCCGTCAGTCTGTCTGTCTTTCTGTCACACTTTGTGTTTAGGTTTCGAAAAATGCTCATAACTTATATGTCCCTTGAGATATAACCTTCATATTCGGTATGCATGTGTATATAGACAAGGCCTTTCCATACGCACACAAATCTTTACCCCTGTGACCTTGACCTTGAACTTAGGGTGCGCGTTTAGGTTTCAAAATCTGCGTTTAGGTTTCGAAAAATGCTCATAACTTCTGTGTCCTTTGAGATATGACCTTCATATTTGGTTTGCATGTGTATATGGACAAGGCCTTTCCATACGCACACAAATTTTGATCCCTGTGACCTTGACCTTGAACTTAGGGTCCGCGTTTAAGTTTCGAAATCTGCGTTTAGGTTTCATAAGAGCTCATAACTTCTATCAAGCGTTTATAGTGGGCATAAGTCATCCTATGGTGACAGCTCTTGTTGTTCATATTTTGCTTTTCAATAAATTAATTTATTATTAATGTTATGATAGTGGTAAGTTTTGCTTGCTTATGTATATGTCCAAGCTTTATTCTACCTGTTCTAATTGAGATACGCAAAGACAGACACTTGAACCATTACTACTGCATTCAAGTCTGAACTGCATCATTTAAATATGAAGGTACCAGGAAAAACAGCCTGCATCCTTTATCAATGTATAGCCTCATGAACAATTATAATTATAAGCATTACTGACTAAAGAAATATGTAAAAAATACAAGACTAAACCAAATTTGGCACCAAGTTAAGGTAGCATTAACCTACGTAGGGGTTATGGTTTCTGCCTAGTGATCTAAAAGCTCACTGGTTCCATTCCAATCTCTGGAGCATTCTCAAGATCTTCTCTTAACACACCAAGTACTGGTTTTTACCCAGGAAACAGACTCAGTAATAGCTTAATAGGCTGATGAAAAAGAGCAGATCAAGCTAAAATAAATAGCGGCGTGCTAAACCATACAGAACCTTATAAAAAAAAGTCGTCTGCTAAATTGTTTGACTTGTTGGACTGGGAACCATTGTGTTTATTACAGCTCAACCCTGCCTACCGCTGGGAAGCATCACGTTTGGGACTACCAATCCTCCAGCCTGCATGATGGGAAGTCAGCAGCCTGGAACCGTGTGCAATGTAGTCTGCAACAACGGATACCGGTTCCCTGGCAACACCCAGCTTACCTGCTATGGCAACGGAATCTGGAGCAACAATGGGGTGCCATTGGTTTGTACAGGTACATTCAGACTTTTTGAATATTATCAATTTTGAATATTATTAAGGCAGTGGGTTTTCGTTGCTATAAATGAGTTAAGTCATAAATGGCAACTTTAAAAGAACATAAACTGTTCAAAGTAATGTGCTATTTATTTGTACTTGTACATAAAGACTTAAAAAGTTTTGAAAAATGTGATACTATATTTAACTATGTTATTTCATTGTTTTGTTTTGGTAAATGTAGACTTAAAAATCTTGAAAAAAGTGAAAGTTTGTCTTTTATTAACAATGAGATGCCATTGATTTGCACTGGTAAATCTATGTACAGTATTTTTGGTGGTATAGCAAATGGGGTGTCTTCTGGCTTTGCTTTGTTAAATGCGGACTTCAAAGTCTTGAATATGTGAGTGTTTGTAATACTTAATATAGCTATGGGCAGCAATTGATTTGTAGTGGTAAGCACAAGCTTTTATAACACTTTTCCAGCACATGTTATATGCAAGTGATTATTAAAGTCGCGTTCTGAGAAAACTGGGCATACTGCATGTGCGCATAGGGCATATCAGGGACGACACTTTCCGCTTTAATTGGATTTTTGCTAATAAGAGACTTCTTTTAAACGAAAAATGTTATAAAAGCGGAGAGTGTTGTCCCTGATTAGCCTGTGCGGACTGCACAGGCTAATCAGGGACGACACTTTAGGCACATGCATTTAGCCCAGTTTTCTCAGAACACAACTCATTTAATTATTTTAAATTGATCCAAAGTGCTCATAGTGAGCTAGTGTGATCACCAAATGTGCCTTGTCTGTTGTTGTGCAAGCAGTGTCGTATGTCGTCAACTCTTTATATTGTAACAACTCTAGAGGCGTCAATTTTCATCAAATAATCTTGTTGAAACTTTGGAATAATTTTTGTCTTGACAATATTTGGTAGAAATTGAATTTGAAAATCTTTGTAACCACTCTTATAGGCCTCATTGATGACTCAATCTTGATGAGGATTGGTCAGAAGGTTTATATTGATAGCATCAAGGCTTACTTTGAATCTGGGTGCCTTCTAAGAAAAGGTCACCAGGTCAAAAACTGTGTTGCCTGAATCTCGTTTGTGTTTGCTTATCAATACAATCATTCCAAAGTAAAGGCTGTGTTTACAAACAACAGAAAGGATTTGTACAGTATAAGTCCTAATCAATCTCTAATGATAAATACTTTTCTGCACTAACAAAGTCAGCAGGAACTTACATGCAAATTCTTGACAAACATTTTTACATGCCTCCCGAAGGAGGGCATATAGGATCAGACCGTCCGTCCGTCTGTCTGTCTGTCCTTCTGTTACACTTTGCGTTTAGAGGTTTCGCGTTTAGGTTTCGAAAAATTCTCATAACACTATGTCCCTTCACATAGCAACTTGATATTTAGCATGCATGTGTATCTCATGGAGCTGCACATTTTGAGTGGTGAAAGGTCAAGGTGAAGGTCATCCTTCAAGGTCAAAGGTAAAAAAACATGTATCAAAGTGGCGCAGTAGGGGGCATTGTGTTTCTGACAAACACATTTCTTGTTGGGTACATAGGAATGTAAATTTACCGGAGATTCTCACTGAATGCCATATCGGAAATGTAGAATTCTCATATCGGCACATTTAACTCTTCATCTCTTTTCTCTGCAGATATTACCCCACCCACTGTGACGTGTCCAGCAGACGTCTCAGTGACCACTGATAGAGGCCTGCAGATGGCCACGGTCACATGGCCGGCCGTTACAGCCACAGATAACTCTGGCCAGGCCCCGACCGTGTTTCAGAGCATGCAGAGCGGAACGACCTTCCAGGAGGGCGTGTACAGTGTCAATGTCATGGCGACAGATAGTATGGGTCTCTCTGCAACCTGCAATTTCAAGGTCACTGTAAAAGGTAGGCAGAGACATGAGAAGGTAGATGGGCTTGTTGTTAACCCTTTGCATGCTGGGAAATTTGTCGTCTGCTGAAATTTTGTATGTAGAATTTCTAAAGTTAGCATTTTCTTTGATTGCTTTTCAAAGAATACTATCAGAATAGCAAACAGTTTGGATCCTGATAAGATGCCATGTTCTGTGGCGTCTCATCTGGATCCAAACAGTTTGCAAAGGCCTTCAAAATTCAGTTCCAGCACTGAAAGAGTTAAGGCAATTAAGTAGATCTAGAAAAAGCAACAGCTTAATAATAATAGGGAAATATCAAGGTGCAGAACTCATTGATTTGATTCCTGCCTATTGTCCCTATTTGGGTTTTTCAACAAAAAGGTTAGGCGGTTTGTGTGCAAAGTGAAATGAGCATGTAATTAATGTAATTTTATGTTGAAAAAAATATTTGGATTATCAGTACATAGGAAAATTATTAGAGGGAAAGAGGCGGCTTGACCTTTTGGTTTCCCTCTATTGTGTGTTTAAGGATATCAAAGCATTTAGGATGATTATTATAATTTGACATTATTAATTGATATAAAGTATCCAAATATTTAATGGCAAATGAATTAATTATTGTATTTAATTGACAGTTTACAAGTTACTATGTAGCACTCTGGATAAACCTATCTTGTGGAAGATTTCAGGGATAGTTGATGTATCACGATTGACTATGTAGTTTAGAAAAACTTGATGGAAAAGAGCCCTGGAATTTTCTTTTATGAAAATTTTGAAGGATTTCTATTTATACTCAGTTTTGTTTCCAGTAGAGATAAAACTTTAGGGACACTGAATTTGTTTTCACTCTTTCCTGATATATTTCGACTTACTAGTTTTTTATGTCCCCCACTATAGTAGTGGGGGACATATTGTTTTTGCCCTGTCTGTTGGTCTGTTGGTCTGTTGGTTGGTTTGCGCCAACTTTAACATTTGCAATAACTTTTGCAATATTGAAGATAGGAACTTGATATTTGGCATGCATATGTATCTCATGGAGCTGCACATTTTGAGTGGTGAAAGGTCAAGGTCATCCTTCAAGGTCAAAGTTCTAATATATGGGTCAAAATCGCTCATTTAATGTACACTTTTGCAGTATTTCAATATTCAAGATAGCAACTTGATATTTGGCATGCATGTGTATCTCATGTAGCTTCACAATTTGAGTGGTGAAAGGTCAAGGTCATCCTTCAAGGTCAGATGTCAAATATATGTGGCCAAAATCGCTCATTTTATGAGTACTTTTGCGATATTGAAGATAGCAACTTGATATTTGGCATGCATGTGTATCTTATGGTGCTGCACATTTTGAGTGGTGAAAGGTCAAGGTCAAGGTCATCCTTTAAGGTCAGAGGTCAAATATATGTGGCCCAAATCGCAAATTTTATGAATACTTTTGCAATATTGAAGATAGCAACTTGATATTTGGCATGCATGTGTATCTCATGGAGCTGCACCTTTTAAGTGGTGAAGGGTCAAGGTCATCCTTCAAGGTCAAATATATGGGTCAAAATTGCTCATGTAATGTCACTTCTGCAATATTGAAGCTAGCAATTTTATATTTGAAATGCATGTGTATCTCATGGAGCTGCACATTTTGAGTGGTGAAGAGTCAAGGTCAAGGCCATCCTACAAGGTCAAACATCATATAGGGGGACATTGTGTTTCATAAACACATCTTGTTTTAAAACCAAAATAGTTTTATTTTTTTAAACCCCATTGAAGTGAAATATATCAGAAAAGAGTGCATTTAGTTATCATACTACTGGCATTTTGTGTTTTTATAGAAATCATGGTTGACTTAAACTGCTGTTTTCAGTGAATCGATGTGGAATGCTGCAGCCACCACAGTACGGCTACATTCTATCTGGGGTTTGTCCAAACGTTTATGGCTCCGTCTGCATGGTTGCATGTAACCCAGGATTCACTCTCAGTAACCAGGCTACCGTTGCTCAAGTAACATGTACGATGAATGGTAACCAGGCAGCATGGGATTCGGTACCCAGTTGTATAGGTATGTATTGATTTTTATTGTGAATGTAATAATTCGTGCCCTTTTCCCAAATCTTTCCAACTACAAATTTTACAAAGTTAAATGAAAGTTAAATAAATATATGAATGTTAAAAATGTGTGTAATCTAACTTCAATAACTGAAATTTGAAGAACAAAATGTAAGCATGCAAATTTAGTTCCTAAACTGATTATACATAATCCTTGTTGTTGTTGTTTATTTTCCTTGCCAAAAAGGGGGTAGAGTTATAGTCCTGGCTTATATCTGTCAGCATTCTTACTTTTATTTAATTGAAATTGCTGGGACGTGAAATGAAATTTCACCTTCATTTTTCACATTGAACTCAAAATGTGCATCATTTTCTCTGATGGTACTTTGTTTCGGTGCAAGATATGAGACACTAATGATCTAAATTTTGTTAAAGTTGATATGCACCTCCCGTGTGGATAAAGTCATATTTTTATGTTCCTTCTGACCAATTACTTTTCACAGAGTAATTTCCCTTTGACTACAAATGTGTTTCAGTGTTAGGCTTTACTTTAGGCACTTTTGAACCAAATATTATATGGAGCATCCATATACAGTGGTCATTTGTAGTTTTTGCTCTCTGATAAATTATTAAGTTGCATGCTTATGACACCAATGTTTTCTTTTTTTGGAATTAATTTGATAATTTTCGACGAACTCAATAATTTTCTTTATTTATTTTAGAAATGACAAAAAAATAATGGGATTCAATTATAAAGATTTTCAAGAAGACAACTTTTTTAAAATTAACTTATTAAACAAGTATACGCAGTGTTTATTAAAATGTGAACAACATGATTGTGATAAGCAGTCATTAAATACAGTCTTTGTAGAATTAATGCCACATAAACATTGGTATTCTCCCTAAATAAATACAAATACAAAGAAATAACTGTTTCATCAACTGTGATCAAACAATTGTGTGTGTTTGCAATATGATATCTGTCTTAAAATATTATCTTTGTTTGACAAACAATTTACATAACCGAATGACGCAGACGTCACTTCATATGTTTATTTTTATGTCCCCGGATCAAATGATTGGGGTATATTGTTTTTGGCCTGTCTGTCTGTCTGTCTCTCTGCCATTGTATGTGTCTGTTATTGTATGTCTCCCAAAACTTTAACCTTGGTCACTTTTGCAATATTGATAATAGAAACATGATATTTGGCATGCATGTGTATCTCATGGAGCTGCACCTTTTGAGTGGTTAATGGTCAAGTTCATCCTTAAAGGTCAAAGGTAAAAAAAAAATCAAGGCGGCACATTAGGGGGCATTGTGTAAATTTCTGACAAACACATCTCTTGTTATAATAATGCTACTGATGGCAATGACAGAAACGCGGACTTAGTGGTACAATATATTTTATTTTCATTAATAAACAAGTACATTTTCATCGCTAACCTAGCATCATGTTTGCCTGCAGCCTCCACTAGCACAACTCCACCTCAGTCTGGTAACCAAGGAAACCAAGGTAGCAATGCTCAGCCAATCGTTCAACAACAGGTGTCCAGTAACAGTAATGGCGGTGGTGGCAGCAGTTACACTGGCGTTACCGCAGCGATAGTGGCAGGGGTGGTGTTTATTGTGCTCATTGTTGGAGGACTATTTGTTTATCTGAAACGCATGTGAGTATTCTATTTGGGATTCAATATTATACTGCATCCAATCAAAATGTTATTACGATTTTAAGGAATTACCCAAAATGCTTGGTTCTAATTTTTATTGTGCTATTATTTCATACACAATTAGCTTTTTAATTATAATTATAATTTATAATTATGAAATAACAAGAATTTCAGTTTAAATTCAAACATTTGAAAAACCTCTAATTAATTAGATATAGGATATTTGTTGGATTGGGTGGAATATCGATTTTAATTCACGAGTGATCATAGAAATTATATTTTCACGAGTGGCGCTAACTTTTTTGTATTTACAATGCAACACATATCAAGTGAAAAGAAAAAACACCGATAACATCATTTAAAAATAAATAATCATATGATAACACAATTTGTTTATGTCATGTTGGCGTATTAATATGCGGAGTCTATTTATAGCTTAAATAACGCTAACAGTGTGTACATGTATGTTCAAGGGAAGTTACTCGGTATGTTGATATAAATATTCATCGAAGAGTTCTCGCTCTTGGTGGAAGAATGCGTGGGGGTCACAATGGGGTAAAAAAATAGCGCCGGTAAAACAGTGAAAAATATCGATAATTTTCACTGATAATTTTCACTGTTTTAACAGTGAAATTATCAGTTTTAATTCACTGATATTTCTCTATAAACCACCGGAAAGCATAAAATAATAATGTATGACTATGCTTATATTTCATGGACTATTTCTGCAATGCACTTTGGTATATAAAAGCCGTGCTCTGTGAAACAGGGGTTTAATGCGTGTGTGTAGAGTGTTGTCCCATATTAACCTGTGCAGTCTGCACAGGCTTATCAGGGACGACACTTTCCGCTTCTATGATATTTTTATGTCCCCCACCACTATAGTGGGGGACATATTGTTTTTGCCCTGTCTGTTGGTTTGTGTGTTTGCCCCAACTTTAACATTTGCAATAACTTTTGCAATATTGAAGATAGCAACTTGATATTTGGCATGCCTGTGTATCTCATCGAGCTGCATGTTTTGAGTCGTGAAAGGTCAAGGTCATCCTTCAAGGTGAAAGGTCAAATATATAGCTTCAAAGCGGCGCAAAAGTGTTTCTGACAAACACATATCTTGTTGGTTTCAAGAAAGCCTCTACTTCCTAAATCAAGTTTAGGCGGAAAGTGTTGTCACTGATAAGCCGGTGCAGTCAACACAGGCTAATCAGGGACACTTTATTTCTGCCTAGACTGGATTTTTTTTATAAGAGACTTCCTTTAAACAAAAAAATCCTTAAAAGTGGAAAGGGTCATTTCGATTAGCCTGTGTGGACTGCAAATGCATTTAGACGTGTTTTTTATAAAGCCTGGGTTGTTTTTGTCCATATTTGGATAAAAAGGGCTAACTTGAAACAAGATCAATTTCCTTTCTAATTTGTATCCTTATTTTCAACACATTTGAAAATAGTTATTTACTAGTCCTAGACTCAATATCGTTCTAATATTTCTCAGGCAAATGCTATCAGCAGGGAGCTCTGGAGGAATACAGATGGAAACCATGACAACCTCATCAATGTCGCGCAACAAAAACAATTCCAATTCTGGAGCCGCAGGTTGGGAAAATCCAAACTATCAAGTTGATGCTTAAATGTGGCCTGTGTATAGTGACAGCTATATGGAAACAGCTTAGAAAAACAGTATTCTGCAATGAACAATGTATATTACATGTCATATTACTTGTTGACTTAATTTTTTTTTTTTGACATTGTTATGGTAGATTGCAATGTCAATGTTTATCTGGATAACCTGGCGTTAATATTGCCTATGCCAATATGAGAATTACTCATATAATACCTGGAGACTACATACAATTCTCATTGTTGCATAGATCGCCTATTGCAGAATTCATTTGTGAGGTTGCAGGTAAAGTGAGATATCATGTTTTATTTACCTCATTGTTCTGTTTGTATAAATTGTATACTTTTAAACAGTTTAAAATATGTACAATCCATAAGTCTAGCAATTGGCCCCGTTTGGAGTGACATTAATATTAGACAGAAACTAATGTTATTTGTCACACACTATTTTTTTTTATTTTTCTCTGTCAGCTTAACAACAAAATAAAAAAAATAAAAAACACTTAACCCGGTAAGTCAGATTGTCTTTTTTTAGACATTATAAAAATCCATGAATTTTATATCCAGCTTTTAAACAATATTATTTTGGTATGAAATTTTAGAAATGTTACAAGAAACAAAAAGTGATAAATGGCTGCAATTATTGAAGTTATATATCTCAAGTTTAAATATTGTTTAAAATACATTGTAAGGTGCCAATGCTTAGTGAAATTAGTTAGTATTATATTTTCCGGCATTTCAACTATCAGCGATCCTGTTTCATTCTTCAAACATCCAGCTAATGTACATGTACTTTCATTATAGGCCAATTTATTACTTGTAAATACTTCAGCTTATTATTAATGTAGAAGAAATTTATAATATAATCTTAGTAGAAATCTGGTCTTAGAATAAATAGTAAAATAGGAAACTAAAAATTTTGTTTGGCGACTAATTGTTTTACTTTTACATTAATTTTCATACTCATTTTTTGGATGCAATGAAAACTATTTGACAGTGCAATAATTTGTTGTTTTTATTGTTTCTGAATGTTAGAATGTTACGGATTAAAATTGTATAGCAATGAAAGATATTTAAGCTTTGTGTACATGTATATCACATCAAGCGTCCATCAACTTGTATTAAAATGTAACATTTAAGTTTGAGTGCTTGTTGATTTTTATTCTATATGAAGTGTAGACGGTAGTTTTGCTTTTTGGTATTATACAGAATGAAGCCCTGGTAATCACTTAGTTGTTTCCATTCATCAACACACAATTTTTAAGATATCAATTGAGTCAAGCATGTAGTTTTTGAGTCTTTTTACTGTCATTGACCTTGGAGCCTGGGTCTCAACAGGAACTCTATCTCATCACTCTTATTACTTCTGCCACATTATTTTAATTCCATCCATGCTCAACAAACCTAGGCTCCTGTCAAAGTGTTTAAAATCAATTTCTTTTTATTTTACCATGGAGCCACACTAAAGACCTTGACTTTGGACCAAGGGATCTGGTTCTTGTGTGCCACATTGTCACATGATGTTTATTGCTTCTTCAAATATGTTTAATTGAATTTTGATACTGTATATTTTGAATAATCTTAATATAAAACATGTTTAAAAACTAAATATATTTGAAAATCCATTCACAACGGACACATTTATGCTGTGGAAAAACTGTTTATGCCTGATTTCCCAAATGAGACCTTGACATTGAAGTGTGACATTGAATGATGGATCTGGCTCATGCCTGCCATTCCATCTCATCATGCTTATGTTTGTCCCAAATAATGCATAATTCAACCCTGCTGTACAAAGTACTGCATCTGACAATCATCCTGTCAACCCACCTTCTTCATGCTAGTATCTGTTAATGTTCAAACAATAAGTGTCTTTTTTTTTAGAACTGGAATTTGAAAACGGGCACATTTTGCAAAATTGCATAGAAATTTTATCGAGGTGAATTCGCATTTTTTAAAGTTATCCGCATTCATTCTTACCAATGTACATGTATATAATATATTATATACCAACTGTACAAAGGGTGTAATAATGATTTAAAATATTCATAACAAAACAATAATTTATAATACACATGAAGTTTATTGTTAAAAATACAAGAAAATCTTTTCTGATCAGCATATTAAACATGCAGAAATATGGTGAAAAATCTTATAAAAAAACAATACATGTAATAAACAAAAAAGGATTTCACAAAAAAAACATATATTTATTCCTTCTTGATTATATTTTAAAAATAAATATTTGAAAGCAATAATATGCGTGAACATCAACTGTTAACTAGGTTATAACCATAGAAGTACAAGAGACCATTTGCCTTTACAAGTCCCCAAGCAGAGACGGCATTTTCAGCCAAGATTAAATCCTGTACAGACTTAGACGAGCCTTGAGAGGAAAGGCTAGCGACCATCTACGAAGACCAGGTGTGGGTTTGACATTGGATGTTGCTGTTCATAAACTCGAACAGGAGTTTGGTTGCATCGAAACTGTTGAATCTCTATTGCAGAGATTCTACTCAATAGAACAGAAAGCAAGCGAGGACATATCCACATATTGCGTGAGATTAGAGGACTTATATAAATTAATATCAAGCAAGGAGGATGTAGTAAAGACAACACTGAGATTTTAAAAAGATTTTTATATAAAGGTTTGAAGAAAGAACTTAAACAAATGGCAGGGGTATAAATTTGATACAGTTCATGATTATGATAAATTTAAACTGGAAGTACGAATCATGGAAGCAGAAATTAAAAGCTTTGAGCCAAAAAAAGTGTCATGGAATGAATGTAGATCCAAAGAAATCAGAATTATCTGAAATGAAAGATCTATTGATAAAACTTAATGAAAGAATTGAGAGGTTAGAAAAAGAAAAACATGAACATAATTCATCAGCGTACACAGGTAGAGACTTAAGTAGGAGTCAAAGAAGGTGCTTCAGTAAAACCTCTGGTAGAGGACAAGGCAGTCAGCGGAGCAGGTCTTACAAACCACAACGTCCACAAGGCAGCCACAATTTCTTGCCTAAATGTTTTAATTGCGGCCATAAGGGCCATATTGCAAGACTCTGCCCAAATTAACATGTGCCACTATGAAAGGGTCGAATGGTGGTGCTTCAAAAAAAGACCCTACCTTAGTAGGTGACTCAAATGAAGTCAACCTCACAATAGCAAATGCAGAAACAAGAGCCCTATTAGATAGCGGAAGCTGTGTTAGTGTCATCTCAGAATTTTATTGGAAAGAAAACCTAGCTGAAACATCTCCACTTAAACCATTACAAGATATTGTCAACCTGAGAATAGAATATGCTGATGGACAGCAACTTCCATATTTAGGTTACATAGAAACAGAGCTAAGAATTACGCATGGACTACCAAAATCATCACCACTACATTGTTTATTTTTAATTACGCCAGATACAAATTACTCCTCCAGAACTCCAGTCATAATTGGTACCAACGTCCTATCAGAATAAATTGAAGAATGCCAACAGAACTTTGGTCCAAAATTCATACAGAAAGCAGATTTACACACTCCTTGGTTTTTGGCGTTTAGATGTATTACTTAAAGAGAGAAAGAACTTAAGAGAAACAAGAATAAGATTGCCATAGTGAGGTCTGTAGCAACATCTAGAATAATACTAGGTCCAAATGAATCAAGAGACATTATAGGAGAAACAGACAAAGAGTTAGAATATGGACAGACAGCAGCAATCATTCATGAGACTGAAGATAGTGTACTTCCAGATTACGTAGACATTACTCCCGGCATTGTGAACTACGAATACAAAAAGAACAAGCAACTTGTAGTTAATGTATCCAATCTGACGACGAACACCCAAGTTACTTCTATTAAGAAAACTGCTTTACAAAAACAACATCCATGGTCTCTAAACACTGGTTACTCTGAACAAGTTTTCTGACTATAAGCTGCAAATATACTGGTAAATATGCATAGAAATTACTAGACTACGGAAGACATGATGTAAAAGCGAATGAAACAAAATCAAAATAAAATAAAGTGTTCGGCCTAACATTCTTCTGTAAGTTGAATAATAAATACAGCTTTTAATGCTACAATCGCCTATGATAAAAAAAGAATTGCAATCAAGTTTGAAAAACAAAATCAACTTTAAGATTTTTTTTCTTGCTGCCTTCAACAGCGTTTTGGTCAAATAACAGTTGACAGGTAATCTATTCAACCTCTTCCTGGGCACAAGTGGGCAATCTTAGGCGGTTGATCAGTACTTAGTTTAAATAAAAATGGCGCTATCATAACATTTTACATCCATGTATAAATATTGTCTTGTACAATAATATAAAACAGTTTCATGAATAAAAGTCAACCAATGTATATGAGCCTTGTTCTGGGAAAACAGGGCTTAATGCATGTGAGTACAGTGTCGTCCCAGATTAGACTGTTCATCCTGCACTGACTTATCTGGCATGCCATATTAAGGAGATGCATTAAGTCCTGCTTTTACAGATCGCGGCTCATTAATAAATTGATGATGCTTGGGTCAACACAGTGTATCACAGTTTCTGTTTGAGGTTAGTAGCGGCCCCTTTGTCCAGGAACCAGTGCAGTTCCCCATCTGTGGGCCGAACAAGGGCGGCGGGCAAGGGGGGGTCACCAGAGCCTTCTAATACTCGCTGAAATAGCATTGAATCCATGGTGAATGCATATATAAGAATAACGTTAACAAAAGGTGAAAAGAATTTCTCACTGATTAAATAATACTTACACCTAAATTTTTAATTATTTTGTAAAAATCAAGAAATCCTTTTTAAGTCTGAAAAATATCATATAAGTAAAGGGAAATCCTGTACAAATCTAGCAAAATCCCATAAAAATCAAAGGACATCTTAAAGGGATCTTTTCACGCTTTGGTAAATTGACAAAATTGAAAAAAGTTGTTTCAGATTCGTAAGTTTTCGTTTTAGTTATGATATTTGTGAGGAAACATTAATACTGAACATTAACCATGCTCTAATATAGCCATTATATGCATCTTTTGAGGATTTTAAAACCTAAAAATTATAAAGCGTTGCAACGCGAAACGATTGAATAATTTGGAGAGTTCTGTTTTTGTCGTTAAATTTTGTGAAACTATGAAGATTGCTTATATAAAGTATAAAATACGTCAAGAATGTGTACTTGGCGGAATAGCTCAGTAGGCTAAAGCGTTTTTACTTCAGGACTCTGGCAGGACTCAAGGGGTCACTGGTTCGAAACCTGCTCCGGGCAATGTTCTTTTCCTTTTTTTATTTTTTTTCTTGATTTTTTACTGGAGCTTTTATGATCCAATGTTTACATTTATCAATATAAAGCATTTAATGAAAAAGTTTAAAAAATGCCAAAATCTGTGAAAAGGCCCCTTTAAGAAATCCCATAAAATTCACAGGACATCTGAGGAAATCTCATAACAATCACAGGGCATCAGAGAAAATCCCATAAAAATCACAGGAAATCTTAGGAAATTGCATACAAATCCCAGGGCATCTTAGGCCATTCCATACAAATCACAAGGCATCTCAAGAAATTCCATACAAATCACAGGACATTTGAGAAAATTCCAAAGTAGTCAGTCATCCCATAAAACAATCACAGGACATCTGAGAAAACTCCCTACAATTTTTAAAGGACATCTGAGGAGTTGAATACTGAAGAAAAAATATCTGAGGAAATTCCATACGAGTTGTATTAATCAGATACAATTAAAAGGAAATACCACACAAATAAGAGGTTCAAGAGATGTGTTTGTCAGAAACACAATGCGCCCTACTGCGCCACTTTGAAGCCATATATTTGACCTTTGACCTTGAAGGCTGACCATGACCTTTCACCACTCAAAATGTGCAGCTCCATGATATACACATGCATGCCAAATATCAAGTTGCTATCTTCAATAGTGCAAAAGTTATGGGCAACGTTAAAGTTTTCGGATGGACGCACAGACTGACGAACAGTTCAATTGCTATATGCCACACTACCGGGGCCATAAAAACCATGAAAAACTGAGGTAATCCCATTAAAATCAGAGTAAATCCCATAGAGTTTTAAAAAATTAGTTATTTTTTTAATGTTATTGTGTTTAAAGTTGAAATCCTTTGCCAATCCTTGTAGTAGCATTAACATTGATGGATGAGCAAGGAACTATTGAATCTGTGCCGCTGTCCACAAAATGTATGATAGAAACTTTGGTAAGGTGGAAAAAATACAAAGAGAGGTCTAAGAGACAGCCATATCCCTGTCAAGGTTTTTTTAACGCTGAAGTGGTGACCTTGACTTTAAATCAGTAGTATTGACTCCTGACTTAACGACATCTCCCAAATAATCTTCTCCCAAACAATCAATCTTTCTAACTAATTGAAAGCTTAACTGTATTTTTCATCAAATGCAGACTTTATCTTGAGCTGATGTGACTGACTCATGCCCTCTGCACATTATCTCAATGAGCTTAGCATTGTAGCTTCATGTTTCATGAAAACCGTGGCCCTCAAATGTTACCTTGAAAAATTACCTTGACCTCAGCCAGCTTTCTAAACATTGTCTTATTAACATAAGCATTGCTGCCAAGATTGATCAAAATCTTTAAAGAGGTACAGGGTATATAGAGTGAACATGAAATTGTAGGTTCAATCTTTTGACCTAATATGACCTTCACCTTAAGCCGGCAATGACTGACTTATGCCTTGTCCACATCATCTTTTGGACCTGAACATTTCTGCAAAGTTTCATGAAAATCCTTCCATTGATAAAGAAGATAAGTGCTGTAGAAAAACATGAGGCTCAACCTTTGACCTTGAAGTTTGACCTTTACATGGAGCCAGCATGACTGACTCATGCCTTCTGAAAATGGTCTCAGTGGCCTTAACAGTTCTGACTAGTGTATGAAAATCCTTAATATCATATTAGGAGATATAAAGCATAATGACCTTTACCTTGAACTGGCATGAGTTACTCATGCCTTCTGCACATGTCTAAATGCCCTTAACTTTGAGACAAGTTTCCTAACTTTGAGACACGTTTCCTATAAATCTTTTGAAATCTTATGTCTGGGTGAGAAAAACAAGAACATAAAGCAAGGAGCAGACTTGTTTGGGTGGGCATTCCCCTAGTTTTTACTTACCTGCACCATGTCTGCCTTGGCCACTCCACATGATGCGAACACAGCACACCTGCAATTGTTCACAACTGGCAAGGTCATGGTGACCCTGCAAGGGGGAGGCTTTGGACTGTCTGTGATTGGTGCAATTATCTGTTCCCTCTCCTATTAAATAAACATTGCATACCAATAATACGTACTTCTTTTGATAAATAAAGTATGGGATGCAATTATGAGTCGTTCTCAAAAATAAAAAAAGCATCGCAATTATTAGGTCTTTCTCCTTGTAAATTACAAAAATGCATAACAATTATCAGGTCATTTTCTTCGAAAACCGAATACTAGTATAGGCAAGCAATGATAAAGAACATTACCTGGAAAATAAAAAATAACATAGCAATTTTAAATCCTTTACCTAGTAAATAAACTATAAGATAGGAATTATTAACTTCAGCTTAAAATCAAATATAGCATAGCAGTTATACAGTCATTCACTGGAAAATCTGATACTGCATAGGAATATTTACAGGTCTTTCATTTAGGAAATCATATAAAAGATTGCTAGTAACAGTTACTTCCTGTAGTAACAGATCTTTCTTCTTGTAAATCATATATATAGTAGCTAGTAACAGATTCTTCCTCTAGTAAATCATATATAGGGTAGCTAGTAACAGGTCTTTTCCCATGTAAATCATATATAAAATCATATATATGGTATATTAACAGGTCCTTCTGCTAGTAAATCATACATTGGATAGCTAGTAACAAGTCCTTTCTCTCATAAATCAAACATGCACTAGAATTACGATCATTTAAAGACGAGGTTTATACCATGGATTGTTATCTGATTGATATGGTTGTATCAAGACACAATGGTCCAGCACAATGTATATCCTCAATTTTTCTTCTCAATTCAGAAGATGACATTTGAGTTTCCACTCAGCAGTATTGAGACTGTCAGTCAGCTAAAAAACAATCTAAAATCTCAGGTATAACCATATGCACATACTCCTACTCAAACTCAGGGTTGAGTAAGACTGAAAACTCAAAAAAACTTCTTCAAACACCATTTTGAGAATGATTGTCAAACTAATCTGAAAAAACGAGAACAAAACTCAAAGTTGATTTAGTACATTTACTTAAGTATGTTTGTGGCACAAGGCCTACCCACCTGTAGAAGCGGATGACCCGGGAAGAGTGAGCAGGTGTGCCCATCCGGTCCCATGCCCAGCAGCAGCATGTCAAACCGTGGCAAGCCGAGGCCAGGAAACACATGCCTGATCTTCTCTGCATAGTCACGGGCGCACTCTGAGACTAAGGGAATCCAATAAAGTCAATATGAACAAGGTGAAAACTTGGGTCATTATGTCAACATTTTCTTGCAGTATATTTGACAAATGTTTATGAATAAAGTTTCAAAATATTTAGTTCATAGGAGTGAGACAAACATTATTATCATTATGTTGACTTTTTCTCATAACATAGAGGACAGTTTGCTTATAATAATGATTTTTAAAATTAGGGTATACATTTAATTGAGTATTTGCTAAAAGGAATTGTGATTTTATTTATTTTCAAAGATAATCAGACATCTTTAAATGGGAAGGCTGCATGACTTATGTATCCAAAGAGCTTAATAAAATATATAAATGATAAGAATTCCATGGAGCTAGTTATTCTTCATCTTCATAAACTATCTAGAATGACTTAAGCAAGTACCTGAGAGATTTGGATCAATTGGAAATATATTGTCTGAGCTCATGCCCACTTTGTCGACCAGTCCCTTTTTGTAAGGTGTGTATGTGCAGTCTGTGCTGTCATACGGTACATAGCGCTCATCGCAGAAGAATATCCTCCACTTGGACCAGTCTGTAGCCTTCCCAGGCAGCCCATCGCAGAGGTATTTCACCAGACTGCCACCTGTACAGAGTTGAAAAAATTGCATTTTTTTCTAAATGAGATGTTCATGCTTATTAATTTTAAAATGATATTAGCTGCCTTTTCGATATTACATGATAACGTGTCTAAACTGAAAGGTGTGAGGATTGTTCTCATAGTTCAATTTACAAAAAGGAAAACAAGTTGCCTGCAGGGCTTGGCCAATTATGACCACATAGTATAATTGAATAAACTTGGTAAAATAGAACTTTATAAGGTTACATACCAAATACCAAACCTCTAGGCTGAGTGTTTTTTAATGATAGCTTTAAACAGCAGGATTAATGCATATTGCTTTGTTACTACCCATGCATAATATAAAATATCTAGGCTCTCAGCTTCATAGCGTGAGATTTTTTTTTTGGTTTTCACGACATAAACATATTTGAAAAGATATTAAACAAGTTTCCCCCAAAGCAGGGCCAATTTTGACCCAAGGGGCATGATTTGTTCAAATAACATGTAGGTAGAGACCATTATACACTGTAACTCTATTATAGCCTGTTGTACAAGATCCATAGACCTTGATCACAATATATCCAAAACAGGATAAACATGTAGCTCCAGACAGGTCTGACTTTATCATGTGGCACTTAAGTTGTCAAATTACCCTAAATTTTCATTTTATGTACAGAGCTGCTACATATTTGTACATATTTGTATAAATCTGGTTGCAAAGTCCTACATTCACATTTTTATAACTACATACATATAATATTTGTTAATTATTACAAAATAATCATAGTACAAATTATATTCTTTATCTTCAGGTACAAATGTGAATCTGAACAAAAGTCTTAGCGTAAAATACCTATAAAATGAACCTATGCATTAATTTAAACCTACCCTAACTAATGTTGTGATAGGATTAACAGGCAGCATGTTACTATTATTTACAGTTATTTTTCATAACATTTACAAGCACAAACAGAAACAACACAAGAAGAAAATACAGTTCTACCAAAATTACATCGGACAAGACATTTTGTTTATTAAGCATGTGTACAAATAAGGAATTCATATGCATTTGAGGCATGCATTTTCAAATAGTAAGTACTTTTTTACAGATTTACTTGATTTAAGGAAACCAGTTACCCACAGTGTGGGGCAAAGTTTGAGGGGCGAGAATTGACCAAAACAAAGTTTTTTTTAACCAATTATTGAACCTCAGCCTTGTGGTTTTAGAGAAGATATTTTTAGTTTTCAATGTAAACACCTGAAATGGATCAGTCAAAGATCATGCCTGAGAGGGAGACGTTTTGTGAAAATCAGCTAAGCAGTTTCAGAGGAAAATTTGCCTGAAGAAATTTTGGACAAGAGATACCAAATAACACATATCAAACGACGCCGGACATATACCAACCACAAACCTGCTCAGGTGCGCTTAAAACAATGTTTTTGATTCACTGTTTAGATATTTCATTGTTGAACCACTCCAGCTTACGCTGTCATCATGGTGTAATTGCTATTTATCAAACTTCCAATCTTTGTTATTAAACCATTTACACAACCGCATGTTACACCATTTTCCGAAAGAGCATAACAGAACATGAAATGTAACTTAAAAAGCTCTGTTTCGAGTTGCCATAAATTTAGTGGAGCCTAACCTAAAGAATGTAAACTGCTCTAAGTTACATATGTCGGCCGAAATGCAATTAACCAAATATAAATAGATTTAACCTGATAAACCGACTGTAAAAATTCCATGAATAGCGATTGCTGCGTTTGCTTTCTCAATAACAAATGAACACAGTCTTTCTGCTACTTCGGCATCTGTGTCAAAAACAGAAATGATGGGCGCGGCCATGTTGGCAAATAGCCTCTATATATTACACATTTACGAAATATATTTTACACTATTTTGAGAATTCTTTTATAATATATTACATGTTTCATTTCAGTTTGTATATAAACTTGATGAATGTTTCTTAATTGATCAATTTTTAATATTTTTATTTAATAACACTCTTTAGTTTAAATGCTAGTATTTTCCAAAAATGGCTGATGTGTTGAGTATTTTGAAGCAGTACAATACGAATAAGAAGGAGATAATCGAAAAGGATGATCAAATAATTTTCGGCGAGTTTGCATGGCCGAAAGATGTCAGGACTAACTATTTAGTTTGGGGGTAAGACCTCAATTTATGAAGTTTTGTACGCGTTTCACTTTGATACTCGTTCTGAAATGTGTAAATAGGTCACACTCTACTATAAAATGGTAAATATTGCATAATACCAGGGCTCGAAATTAACGTTTTTTTCTACTTGCAAAACATTGCGAGCTGCTTTAATACCAACTCGCAAAATCAAAAACAGTCTCGCAAATTTTGCAGGAAACATACAAAAGTTTGGACATTAATTATGTACTATTAAAACAAAATAAAAAGTACTTAACATACACATTTTATTTCTGCAATCATACAAATATATCAGTTCCTTGGACCATAAGGGTATTGTTTTCAAATATAAGTGTGTCGTGTTCACTCAGAAAACAAAAGGTAAGTGTCAGTTCGGGATATTTGTAATTGGTTTTCAAATATTGAAAAAATCAGCTATGATATCGTGTGTTGAGTGCGACGTCACCAAAATACAAATCAACGGTTAACTTTACTTTATCTTTCGTATTTTTATTTCCGTCTGCAGGCAAATAGAAACTAGTTATGTTTGGCTTCGATGCCATGTCTGTTCAAGTTCAATGAACAAATGTGAATAGTCAACTGTTTCACGTTCTTTGTTCCAATACTATCCGCGTATCTGTACTATAAGTATACCAGTCTACATACAAGGTGCGCGCTTCCGCATACAGGTATTCAGACGTTCTATAAATTGACCTACAGTTTAGCGTTCATGACGTCGAGTGCATTTATATTACTAGATTTTTTCCCACTATTTCATTACTCGCAAAAAAATACTAGTGGCTTAAAACTTAACTCGCAATCAGTATTTTTCACTCGCATTTTGCGAGTGTGCAAGTGTTAATTTCGAGCCCTGAATACATGTATGTCACATTTTATTTCTCATAGATGTCAGTGCTCATTGGCAGTTTTGAGAATCATTTAACTGTTTCCGCTCTTTGACAATTAATGGGTTGTTAATGACCAGCTGACCATCATTTAGCACAGTTGGTAGAGTGCCATGTCAGTGTTCCGGTGGTTTGGAATTAAGTTCAAAACAAATTCAAAAGTTTAATTAATGCTGTCAGACGTAAATACATTGAGGTTGTCTTGAAAGGTTATTGGGAGGATTGTTGTTTTTGACATATACACTCTAATACATGTGTAACAACCTGTTTTATCTATTATAACTGCATACTCAATACTTTTTCTGTCTCTATCTATTTGTTGCCTGATAATCATGTATATTGCATAAAAAAAAATTGGGGTAAATAATGACCTTAAAAGTGCTAAAGAATTTCATGAACACAGTCGCTCACCATTTTTGTAAAGTGTTAAATTAATTTTCAGGGCCCTCGGTTGGCACTTTTAACCGCCGAATATCGTCAGCTTCCCCTATGATAAAAGTATACTTTTTTCCCCTTTTTCAGCGAAAAATTCCCCCCCCCCCCCCCCCAAAAAAGATACATTTTTATTTATATTTTTTTTTACTTTTATACCTATGTTGCAAGCTTGTATCGTGCTACTAACCTTTGATTAAATGTATATTTATGTAAATCACATTAAAATATAGCAATTATAGGTGTTGAATGGTTGGTGAAAAGATTTTCTAAAATTCCCCTTTTCGCCCAAAACGATGAGAAATTCCCCCTCATGAGGGCTGAGGGTGGCTACCCCTGGCGGCAAGAGAGGGCCCTGATTTTTGCATGCATGACTATTTGAAGATTAAATGCAAAAGATGTCTGATCGAGACATGGGTACAATGTATTCTTTCTGAACATTGTGTGCGTTTTAAATGGCGTGACATTGTACATGATGTATAAACTTTACGTGCTTTTGATTGAGACAAAGAGTCAACACCAAACGCATGCACAATGTTTATTTGAAGCTAGAATTTGTTAACGTCTCATTTACATTAAAATTTGGAAGTGTGTTTCGGATTAAAAATTTAATTGTGCTCATTTGAGAATTCAACATAACAAAGCATGTACAGTTGTGTTTTATGAATTTAACAACAATTGTTAAAACGCTTTCAGATCGAATTTATGTTTGCCAATATTATGATGAAATGAACAATGCCCATGTGCCGTGTTACACATGGTTGCCATCATCTAAGTAACTGGCCAAGATTTTGTAGTGTTCACCGTTAAGACAGATGAGTGTATAAGGTTAAACACACTGCCAGAAAACCTCACACTTATGTCAAGTATGGCACGCGTCATCAGCATGATTTTACTGCCTGCAGGTATTGACTGCCTACAAATGTTGTCGCTTATTCAAAGCATGTGCTCTCAATGGCAAATATCAATTTTCCTAAATAACGATGCTCCACCTGCAGGCAGCCGTTAGTTGGATGAAGTTGAATAAGTCCCATACCGGTTTCACGGTTTTCATGGTTTGCGCTCAGTCTGTCAGTCTGTCTGTCACACTTTTCTGGAACCTGCAATAACTTTAAAAAGTCTTAATATTTTTTATGAAACTTGGAACATGGATAGATGTCAATATGGACATTTGCACGTCATTTCATTTTGTTCCTACGTCAAAAATTCTGGCTGCTATGGCAACAAATAGACTAGAAATACTGCTGAAATGGTGGTTTTCTGGATCCTGCGATAACTTTTAAAGTTCATAATATTTTTTCATGAAACTTGAAACATGGATAGATGGACATTATGCACGTCATTTCATTTTGTTCCTACGTCAAAAATTCTGGTTGCTATGGCAACAAATATAAAAAAAATAATCTGAAAATGGTGGAATTTCTGACAATGGTTGAGCCCGTAGGGGACTTATATTGCTTGACAATAGTCTTGTTGACATAGGATTGTAAATCACCTCTCAAATTCGTTATTGCTCTGATGTTAAGAGTGGCTAGTTGCAGTTACTGAGCAAACACACTGAAAATGTCAAGTGCCTAGCGGACTATGATTTTAAATTCAAGCATCAAGGGATTATTAAAGCACCAGTATATAGAATTGTAGTAATGTAGAAGTATACAGTCATATATTTCCTTCACATCAGGCAGTTAAACTCTGCTCCCCACTTTGCATCATGTGAGTTTACTTGGCCTCAGTCAAGGAGTACAGGTGGCATCATTTTTCTTCACTTAAGTATCTGGTTACTTCGGCTACAAACTGCATTCATACTTTGTCTATGAGGCACAGGTAGATTGGTCTTTTGGTATCTTTACTATGATCTTAACATAAACTAAAAGAAAGCATAAAAACAAAAACAACTCTCAAATGTTGATTTCAAAATGTGAGGCCACAATAACTTTGATATACATTGTATTTTATAGGACAGGAAAAGATGGTGTCCCCAAGGAGTATTACACACTGGACTGCATCTTGTTTCTCCTAAAGAATGTACAGCTTGCTCACCCTTTGTACGTCAGAGAAGCAGCCGTGAGTATACAAAGACTTGAGATGATTAATTCCTTACAAATGCTGTTGCATCTTATTTTAACTGTTTTTTTTTCCCCATTTTGTGAAAAAATGAGTCCCGAACTGTTCAAAATTGTGAAAAAATTAGTTGCAAAATGTGCAAAATTGTAAAAAAAATGAGTTTAAAACTTCTTTAATTAAAAAAAAAAAGAGTTTCAAACTAACCAAATTGTTAAAACAATGGCCATTCTCTAAGAAGAAAAACGCCCCTGTTTTAAGACAGTTTATAATTCTACTTAATTAACTAAACTTAAGCATCATTCTTATACATTTATTGATGTAAAAAGAACACATGCATTGTTTTTATGGATTTGCATGTATATGCCATTATACTTGTAATTTGTGTTAAAATGCACTTGTGTTAAGATCAAGGCAAGATTCAGAGAAATTGTTCAGTCTATTTTTTTTTGCTAAATGTAATTGCCATGTTAAAACCTGAATTACTTAAATACCTCATCTGTAAGCATTTGTAATTTTGTATGACATACTGGTGCATCAGTTTTACTACAATGTATACTGAAGCATATGCAACTTTCTTCTGCCCATCAGTTTTACTACAATGTATACTGAAGCTTATGCAACTTTCTTCTGCCCATCAGTTTTACTACAATGTATACTGAAGCATATGCAACTTTCTTCTGCCCATCAGTTTTACTACAATGTATACTGAAGCATATGCAACTTTCTTCTGCCCATCAGTTTTACTACAATGTATACTGAAGCATATGCAACTTTCTTCTGCCCCTGAAGGCCACCAACGTTCAGGTAGTACGTCGTGCCGACAGAAAAGACCTGCTTGCCTTCCTTAATGGGGAGACAACGACATCTGCAAGCATTGATAAGAGCGCTCCCCTGGAAATATCTCTACAAAGACCCACACAAGGTACATATGGCTTTCTATAGATTTGGGAAGAATCAAGAGTGAAATTGCTAGGTAATTCACGTTTGCCATTTTTGTCTTGCACATACCCTCTTGCTGCCTTTCAAACTGTAGTAGTAAACCATGTAATGTTGAATAAACTCGCTCTTCTTCTTAAGTTATAGACAGCCTCTTCACTATGTGTGTTGTATGAATGATTTGAAAGAAATGTATTATAATTATATTATGATGTAAATCATGAAATAAATATGTGTTATTTACTTTCCAATAGTTATTAGATCAGGCTGCTTCTTTAAGCATGCATATGGCATGTTAGAACTTCATGTTTTAAATGTTATTGCATAATTGTTTCAATAAAGGAATTAATGAAAAGACCATATAATAGCTTCATTAATAATCTTTCAATCCCAGGATTTTTGTCAACTTAAAAAATCAGTTTAGCAGTACCATGTATCTAGTCTCTGCCTAGATGTTTTGTGATTAGATGTCACAAAACACCTTCGGAAGGTTGAGTTATAGCACCAGTGCTTATATTTACAATAAACATGTACTATGTTTTACTATAGATCTTACATTATATGAACCAACTGCAGGCCTTTGCCCAGTTAACTGTTTTCAATACAATGCTATACTTTTGATAAGCCTTTATATTCATGATCTCACTTTGATGGTTAATCTAAACCCTTGCAAATCACTTTGTGGGCTGGACAACTTTCTGTTACATTCTTGAACGCTTTGTTGTAGTAGTGATGTTACTTAAAATTCTCAGCAAAGTTGCGTGTCATTTTATTTGAATGCTGAAATGTGGGACTTTTAAAATTTGAAGAGTTTGGATTGTTGATCAAGGAAGCACTTTTGTTGTTGGAAGATAGTTACCTGTTATAACTGAAAATGAAGTTATGTTGGTTACCCTTCTTGGTAGCTGTCTGCTATTGAGTGTTTCAGTCACTGTTATTGTGCCTTTTTTAGTAAAAAGAACAGCGGAAGAAACAAGCAATGAACAAGAGAAAAAGAAACCTCGTTTGGAGGTAATTGGCTGGTATCTTTCTTATTATATGTTGTTTTTATGATAATTGTAATGTAGTGTTTAATTAAAGTTTATGCAACAGTGTCAGTCAGAAATTCATTGGGTTGTTATTTGTCTTTGCTTA
The DNA here is from genome assembly GCF_020536995.1 of Dreissena polymorpha. NCBI lineage: Eukaryota > Metazoa > Mollusca > Bivalvia > Myida > Dreissenidae > Dreissena > Dreissena polymorpha. Next base: position 43,526,417 of record NC_068361.1, on the reverse strand, counting down.
AACTGTTTTATTCCGGCAATTGTTCTGCCTCAAAACCCTGTCTTATACTGGGACTGATTTCTCTCCTATTTCCTCAGATTATAAAAAATAAGTTCTTCTATTAAAATACCAGGATTTTTTAGTCCCCCTGATATAAAATGTCCCTTTTATGTCCATACAAAATTCACTGTTGATGAAGGCAAAGAAACCTGTATTAAAAGGCCCACTTTTTATGGTTAATTACTTATTCTAATGATGTTTTTATAGTGTTTTGGAACTTGATTCCGAAATGTTTTACTGTATGTTCAAACATTTTTATGCCCCCATTTCGAAGAAAGAAAGGGGGGTATATAGTTTTTGCACTGTCTGTCAGTCGGTAGGTCGGTCGGTCAGTCGGTCGGTCAGTCGGTCGGTCGGTCACACTTCATGTCCGCTCTCTAATTCAAATAGTTTTCATCCGATCTTTACCAAACTTGGTCAGAAGTTGTATCCAGACAATATCTAGGTCAAGTTCGAATATGGGTCATGCGGGTCAAAAACTAGGTCACGGGGTCACTTAGTGCATTTCAAGGATTTAGCATGGTGTCCGCTCTCTAATTGAAGTAGTTTTCATCTGATCTTTACTAAACTTGGTCAGAAGTTGTATCAAGACATTATCTAGGTCAAGTTCGAATATGGGTCATGCCGGGTCAAAAACTAGGTCACTGGGTCACTTAGTGCATTTCAAGGATTTAGCATGGTGTCCGCTCTCTAATTGAAGTAGTTTTCATCTGATCTTAACTACACTTGGTAAGAAGTTGTATTAAGACAATATCTAGGTCAAGTTTGAATATGGGTCATGCTGGGTCAAAAACTAGGTCACGGGGGTCACTTAGTGCATTTCAAGGATTAAGCATGTTGTTTGCTCTCTAGTTTATGTGGCTTTCTGATTTATTTTGATATTCTAAGACCTTTTTATGCCCCCGAAGGAGGGCATATAGTGATCGGACTGTCCGTTCGTCTGTCCGTCCGTCTGTCCGTCAGCCTTTGCGTTAAGATTTCGAAAATGCTCATAACTTCTATGTCGCTTCAGATAGCAATTTCATATTTGGCATGCTTGTGTATATGGACAAGGCCTTTCCATACGCACACAAATTTGGACCCCTGTGACCTTGACCTTGAACTTAGGGTCCGCGTTTAGGTTCGAAATCTGCGGTCTAGGATTTGAAAAAGCTAATAACTTCTACCAAGCGTTTACACAGTTATACTTTTATGCAGTGACAAAGTTACAGTTGGGGGCATCCGTGTCCTGTGGACACATTTCTTGTTTTCCTACAATTTGTTAAGATGTTTTATTTCAAAAATGATTCTAAATGTGTTATGCAGAAAGAGCTATAGTGTTCAATTTTATAGGAATGTATAAAGAAAAAATGAAGCCAAATAAAAACCTTTTTAGCTCAAAAAGATCAGTTTGCAGTAATCAACTAATTTTGCAGAACATTTATATATCAGAATGATGAATTGTAACCTACATGTATCAAGTTGATGATGTGTAACCTGCCTCTATCATTTAGATACTATCCTGTGACAAAAGGTTCCATATAAAGCACATAGATTTGTCTGTTTGTAGGAAGAGCAAGTTCAGCAGGCCAAGAGGAAACTGGATACACAAGATCGATGGATACATAGGACTCATCTGTCTTACCTGCGGCACTTGCGTAACCATGATTGCTTAACCCTTTTCCACTCAGACGCAAAGTGAAAAAGGCTATGTGCAAACAGCATAAAACCAGAACAGCTTGCGAGTAACTCGCAGTCTGTTCAGGCTTTATGCTGTTTGCTGCTCATCAGATTCTAAGGGTTGGAAATGAAGCCTTTAAACTTGAATCTAGTAAGAAAGGTCTTAAGTTAAATTTAACTTTCTAAGGGACTACAAACACGTCAAAATACGTATTTATGTGAGAAAGAGTTATATATTGTCTTAAGAATAGATAAACTGAGTCTGGTTCTTTGAAATCTCTGCATAATGAATATGCCTTTAGTGGCCATCCCAGATTAGCCTATGCAATCTGCACAGGCTATTCAGCGATTACACTGTACACTTTTATTGAATTTTGTGTTGAATGGATGATCTTCTAAATTAGCCTGTTTTGACTGCACAAGCTAATCTGGGACAACACTTTACACAAATGCATTAAGCCCCATTTTAACAGAGAGAGGTTCAGTTATTATATTACAATGAAATCAGTAAATATCTCAAAGCGATTCTTTTGAAAAGTTAGAGAAACAAAAAAAGTTTGTCTATCACCAAAATGACATTAAATAGAATTAATATAAACAATTTAAAGCAATCTTATCAAATTAAGTAGTATTTTCTTTTTTATCATCAGAGATTTATATTTGCATCTTTTTCTCTTTTCATTTCAGTAAAAGGTGTTGTGCTCTTTAAAAAGTATTTGAAATTGTAAATACATGTGTTTCAATAATATTTTATCTGAAATGTTTACACTCACCATAAAAAGATGGATCAATTTTGATATAAGGAATATTTTCAGTGAAATATTTGATTAATATCTTGATGTTCAAACGGCAAATGCAACAAAAGCCTTTTAAGCTTCATGGTAATATATGAGCCTTGTTCTGAGAAAGCTGGGCGTAATGCATGTGCGTAAAGTGTCGTCCCAGATAAGCCTGTACAGTCCGCATGCATTTAGCCCAGTATTCTCAGAACGCGACTCATATGGTATTTACCATGATAATTCATGTTTTTAAAGTCATCAAGTATTCACTTTGACGACCAAGCAAGCCTTTATTCACACATTATTACTTGAGACCTGGAAATGTTACAAATCCACATTTATGAAAAAGATGATCTGAACAATGCTGCTTCAAATAAACAGTTGCAGGGCTTTCGGGCTTATGCAAATTTCGATCATTGTTTTTGCCTATTGAGAGGGTCATGCTTGGTTCATTATAGTTCCTCATCACTTCACGAGGCCATGCCTCTGGAGAAGATTGCAGCCATCAAAGCCAAGCGTGCCAAAATCAAGCGAACCAAGATTAAAGGTAGGTTACTGACTACCCGGCCAAGTTACTGTTGATCAATGCTTTGCCAGATATTATTGACATATTTTATCTAAGTTTGAAAACTTGTCAGTGAATGAATACATGTATTATAGGTAGATAAGGTCTACTAGGCTGATTGCAGTGAATGAAATGCGATGACGGTTGTGCCAGTTAGTTGCTTATAGTTATGCAACATGCTTGTAAAAAATGCATGGATATCATGATTTCATGTGCTGTACCTTTATTTCATTGAATTATATTCTTGACGTCTCATTGCTGAATCACTTCAGTTGTATAACAAATATTGAATTGTGTATTTTAAATACTTGATCAGTTGGGAAATAATGAAGTTTAATCTAATTTACATGTTGGAGGATGAACGCTTCTTCCTCAAAGTTCGATGGAAATTCACACGTACTTGCCTTTGAACGCTATCATAACACCCACATCACCTTTTCACATTGACATTGACCTACCAATAACATCAGTGCTACTTACTATAAAGCTTTGATACTTTCATTCCACACCTCGCACATATACATTGCCTAACCTAAATTTATCTTGACATTGAACTTATTTTGGACTAAGAATTATTTGAATCGACAAATCAGGGGTGTGATTTTTCCGCGGATCCGCGGATTTCCGCGGATCGGGTTGTCCCGGATGTCACTTCTGAGATTTGCGTAAATTCGTTTTAAAAAATGTGGGGGAGAGGGGCTACCACCGATTCCGCAGACGTATTTCATAAGCGGCCCGAAATATCCGGGGCCCGCGAAATCTCTCCGCATTTTACACTGGTTGATTCTGCCTAAGCATTTTTAAAACGAGCCATAAAAAGTCGTTTCCCAATCTTCCAATTAAAATTGTGTTCTTAAAATGCGCGTAGCTGATTTGTTTGCAAATGGCGCTGTTGTGAAGAGAAAATTAAGATTATTGAAATAACAAATAGCAATCGAATAAACAACTGACATCACCTAGTCTGATAGGAATAATGAAATGTGTTTGTCAAAAAAAAAGACTACGTTTTAGATACAAGCAACACATATTTTGTTAAGAAATGTGCCCACTGAATTTGTGTCACGGAAAGCAGTGTTTGCAAATTTGAGTTTAGTCTCCTCGCGAAGTATAACAATTTAGAAGAGTATCGTTCAAACATCGTTCGAACATGGAAATAGACAAACATGATTTGATTTATATGTCTGTGGTTCTGTGTATAATCAGATTCATATGCATATTCTGCTTTATAATGTTTGTCACGCTGTTCAGTTAACTGATCAGAAATAGCTTTGAACTGAGTGAAGATGTGAAATGCAAGATATTGAAAGGTAAACAAATTAAATATATTAATTTAACTCAGTTAATACATCATTAACACCAGAAGAACACTCAAGTGTGTTTGTTTATATTTAGTCTATTAACTGTAATTCAATACATTGAAAACCTGCTGCTATTGATCACAATAAATACTTACTTAACTGTTTACTTTGCATCCTCAGTATGTTAAATGTGAAGTTTTAACAGGTTTTTATAAAGAATTGTTATGAAGTTCAAAAGTTGTTTATTTTAATTGCGTTATGCGCGCCATTCGCGTAGTCAAAATCAGTCAACAGAATTTTCATCTCCTCCCTGACTTTGCCTCAATCACCACCCCCTGCAATTAATGATACTGACAAGGTTTCCACTGAGTGCATCAGAGTTATGAAGTGAGTATTTTGTTCATTTTGTTCTTAATATTCAGAGGGGAATTTTGTTTGTGGCTGGAAATATATTATATTTTGGCTTGGGGATGAGGCCAAAGTTTTGCCCTTAAAAATGAACAGAAATATGCGCAGGAACAGTTTTGCACTTTCACCCTCACTTGACATGAAT